>NW_027459217.1:0-109348 GCF_050624435.1 Tenrec ecaudatus | reverse complement strand
GACTTTTTTGTAACATTTAATTAAAATGTATCTGGCACCAAAATTATATATTATAAATACGACAATTTGGTTATATTTTTGAAAATTTGTACTTTTAAAATATACTTTGGTTGTCATATATATTGATAACAATGAAAGTAAAGAATAAAAACAAAAAAATATTATTTCCTGCATTGAAAACTTCAGGTGTTCTAGGGTTAGTGTTCTACCAGTGTAGGTTTGTTCCTTGTTACTGGCTGGTTTTCCGTTGCTCAGTCTTAAGACAAAGGCGTTCGGAAGCCTAGCCTGGGTAACCCTTACTTTTCGGCTTTCAGTGGTGTTTCTTCACGCACTTTTGGGGACAGCTCTTAATATAGCTCAGCTGCCATGATGTTCCAGCCAGAAATTCCTATTTTCCTAAAGGTTCCCTGAGCTGCCAGATGCCCCTTCCCTTCAGAGATTTGAGAGTCTGCTCCTGCCAGCAGGCATCTTGGAAGGCTGTGGGGCCATCCCAAGCAGTGGTCCTCCTAGCTTATTGTCTAGAAAATGGTTGGACCTAAAGTCGCCCACAGTGACTGCTCTTTGACCCTTTGTCTATGGTGGGGGCACCTGTCAGAGGCATCAGTTTAATAGCACACCAGGGGTCTGCTCTGAAGCGGGGTTATTGACCTTGAGGCAGCAAGCTCTAAATAGCCTTGTTTTGTGCTTTCCAGATGGGACTTAGCAGCTTCATACTCAGGAATTGCCCCCTTGCATGAATCCTGTCCAATTGGGATAGAGTTGACACAGAGGCTAGACAAACAAAAGCTGATACACTATGCAACTTTATTTGAGAAAGGAGAATGGTGGCCAGAGAATGGCACACTTTTCCTTCCAACCCTGATTCACCTGGAACAGTTCTGTAGAGTGATGGGAAATGGGCGGAGATGCCAGAATTTAGAGCATTTCTCCTTTTGAGGAGCAGTAGAGACCTTCATCCCCAGTGCACACAGGAACCCCTAAGGCAGGCGTCCTCAAACTGTGGCCCGTGGGGCACATGTGGCCTGACGACATTTATTCCACCCTCAGGGTGTTTTTGCTGCCTCTGCCTGTCCTGCTTAGCAGCCGGCTCGTGCAGTGTGCATAGGAACTTGTTCATAGGTTTTTTAAAAACTATAGTCTGACCCTCCAATGATCTGAGGGACAGAACTGGCCCCCTAGGTAAACAGTTTGAGGACCCCTGCCCTAAGGGATCCTGGACTTAGGGGTTACTATTCTCGCAGCCCTGACACACCCCTGATCATTCTACCCATAGTAGAGGCACCAGGGAAATTTGGTCCCTGGGTAATTTACCAGCCTTTTATTCAAATTGAAGCCAAGAAAATTAAAAATGACTTAGGCAGTTACTCTACTTTTGATTACTGTTGACTCCCCCTGTAGTACCCCAATATTACCATTTAACTCTATAACGCTGAGCATATTTCCATAACATATAAAGAAATGTATATATTAATAGATAGATAGATAAACAGACAGATAAATAGATAGATAACTTTGAAAATAAAGAATAAAAACAAAAACATTTCCCCCAAATTGAAAATTGAGCCATTATACGGTTAAAAAGGATGGGTCTTATCAGCAGGTGTAAGACCTTAGGATCATAAATGAAGCAGTGATCCCACTGCACCTAGTAGTGCCCAAACCCTGTGCCCTCCTAGGGAAATTGTGAATGCTTTAATCCCCGTTCCTGTACTTAGAGTGAACAAACACATGCCTGATAATCCTAAGTATACTTATTTCTTGTGACACTCACCTAACTTGAAGGGAACTACCTCCTCCGAATCTTAGACTTGTCTCACTTAAACTCTTCAACCTTTTGTCTTTTTGTTTGTTTTTCCAGAAGTTCTCAGGTTACCAAGGCCTCCAAACCAAGTGTGCCAGCTGCAGGACCACGATTTCCTGAACAACCTCAACTTTATCCATCCTGGGACCTGAGTGGACAATCCCTTCTGAGCCCCATTTGCCCCTTTTGCAGCAGGAAGTACTTAGAGATGTCGTCGCCCAGTACCCCAAAGATTTGGGTCCATACCTCTTCAGGGGGCAAATGTTAGGTAGCTATCCTAGGGACTGGGGTGTCCATTATGCATGCCCAGAGGGCCAAGGTAGCAGCCCAAGAAGGAGTGGCACACTGTGCGTGCTCAGAGGTTCAGGTTTCCGGCCAGGAAGAGGAGGTACACCTGGGTGAGTGCTGCAACTTGATTGACCCACCAAGGCCAAGTAAATTAAATTCAGCTGCTGGGGTTGACCAGGGTTGCCCACCATGCCTCCCTAATGCTCATAAAACCCACTTGGATGACAATCAGGCTTCTACATGCATTCTTTCTCACGCAGAGCAGAGGACCAAGGTCTGTCTGTCCCCAGAGAGATCTGACAAACCCAGGAAGGCTCTTTGGAGGCAGCAGAACTGGACATGAATGGCTGGTGGATACTGTTCAGATGCAGGACTTTCTACTTAGAAGGGTCTAATCCAGCCTGAGATGATCCTTGAATGAGTCCTCTGCCCAGATCTTTTTTTTTTAACGTTTTATTAGGGGCTCATACAACACTAAACACATTCTATGCATACATCAGTTGTGTAAAGCACATTTGTACATTCATTTCCCTCATTCACAAAATATCCACTCTCCACCCAAGCCCATGGCCTCAGCTCCTCATTCCCATCCCCACCCCCATGTGCACTACCCCTCGCTCATCAATCCTTGGTAATTTACTAATTTTTGTCATATCTTGCACTGTCTGATATCCCCCTTCACCCACTTTTCTGTTGAAGTAAAATGTACATCCTTGTAATCAGTTCCCCGTTTCCAAACTGCCCTCCCGCTTACCCTCTCAGTGTCTTCACTCATAATACTGGTCCTAAAGGACTCATCCACCCTGGATTCCCTGTGTTTCCAGTTGCTATCTGTACCAGTGTACATTCTCTGGTCTAGCCAGATTTGTAAGGTAGAATTGGGGTCATGATAATGGGGGGAGAGAAAGCATTTAGCAACTGGAGGAAAGTTGTGTTTCATCATTGCTATCTCGTACCTAGTCTTGGCTCATCTCCTCTCTGAGACCCTTCTGTAAGGTATTGTCCAGTGGTCTGGAAATGGGCTTTGGGTCTCTACCAAGCACTCTTCTCATTCCCAATAAGATGTTTTTGTTCTGATGATGCCTGACACCTGATCCCTTCGAAACCTCGTGATCTCATAGGCTGGTGTGATTATTCCATGTGGGCTTTGTTGCTTCTGAGCTAGGTGGCCGCTTGTTTACATTCAAGCTTTTAAGACCTCAGACGCTATATCTTTTGACAGCTGGGCACCATCAGCTTTGTCTTCAGTGTACCTGTGGGGAAGGTGAGCACCATAGAATGCCAGTTTAATAGAACAAAGTATTCTTGCAATGAGGGAGTATTTGAGTGGAGGCCCAGAGTCCATCTGCTACCTTAATACGAAACCTATAAATATATGGACGTAGGTCTATTTCCCCATGCTCATATATGAATATATTTACATATGGACATACTTTTTTAAAGACCTCTATAACAGGCCCTTGCTTCCTCGCTTGCTCTTCTATTTCCCTTTCATTTTCCTCTTGTGCCCACTGCCATGCTCAGTCTTCCTTTGGGTTTCAGTAATTCTTCTTGGTTCCATTACCCTTGATCCCGCCCTACCAGGCCTCCTACATCTACCTCACCACGGATATGCATGACTTCCTGTTCTCTTGTTTCTGGGTTTCTTAACACCGCTTCCTTTACGCCCACCTCCCTCTTTCCCATGCCCCACACCCCAGAAGTGTTGGTCCTGGGTTTTGTCCTCCAGATTGGACATCCAGCCTATCTAATTTAGACAGACCAGAAAAGGTAATAACATGCACAAAACCAAGACAAGCAACCCAAAAAAACCAAGACAACAAAAATCCAATGACACTAAAAGAAAACAAAACTAACCAAGAAAGAAAAGCTCATAGTTAGTACAAGGACTGTGTGGTGAACTTTAGGAGTGTTTTCCAGTCCAGTCTGTTGGGGCACCGAGCCCTGACCACAAAGTCCACCTTTGGCATTCCCCGGGGACTTTGATGCTCCGTTTTCTTTCTCTTCCGCTGCACTCCCTTAGTGTCATGCCTCAACGTAGCAAGATCAGTTCGGGCGCAGTTCCCACACTGTGTCTCCAGTGTTGTCCCCTCTAGGGCAATGGGTCTTTGAGGGACGTTTCTCATCGTGGGGCTGCCCATGTGGTCTTTTCTGTGGACTGGCTTCTCTGATTGGGAACATCATCCTCAAGGTATAGTGGGCCAGGATGTGCTCCATTCTCCCCTCCTCCCCCTTGTTCTGCTCTGTGTTCTCTGATCAGATATGTCCCTCTCCGAAAGCTGCTGGTCCGGTGCCATCCTGTGAAATACAATCTTTGGGGGCTGCAAGGAGGTGGGAGGGGGGGCATCAGCTCAGATCTTATGAGAGTCCAGGAGATATTGACTTCTCGATGGGCACAGTTCTGTGGGGCACCGTGCTCTTGGTCCAGACGCTGGTTGTGAATATGACTTTGTTGTTAACCAGTTTTTGTCTCTGGGTCAACTCCTGTGTGTTTTTGAGGGAGTTTTCTCATCTGGAAAGTAAATGTACTGGATTATCCAGAAGCCCATGTCAGCAAGTTATTGAGAGGGGTTAATCAGAGACTGTTTCATATAGTGTGTATCTGCGCGCTGCATTTGAGACCTGGGGTGGCAATTATGAGCTCAGAATAGAGATGGTGTCCAGTAGGTGGCAGACGTGGCTCCATATTGAAACAGGAAGCCCACTGTGGAGATTTGGTCCTTCCGTTGATGGCCACCGGCCACCTAGTCTTCTCCTGCTATAACTGCTTCACTGACTCAGCAGCTGAGCCAGGAGCCAGTGCCATCATAACCAGGTGGCTAACTGGGAGAAAGGGCAGATAGATATTTGTTATCTTGTTGTCTTGGGAAGCCCACCTAACCTCCATGCAAACCTTCTGGTGTGAGTTATCTGTGGAAGGAATCATAGGCTCACAGTAATACACATCTTTCTTTTTGTAAATGTGCCCGTATTCCTTTCTGAACCTGAGAAGGTGGCCCCTGTGTCCACCAAGAAATTTACTGCCTGGCCTATATGGAGTGTTAGCCTGGGTTTTGGCGGCGAAGTGAAACAGAGCCCTGACCCCTTCATGCAGCTCTTCAAGCCTTATTGTCTCTTGCTTGTGTCTTTCTCGTTGCAGATGAGGCCCGTCCACTCTTGTGGAGGGTCGTGGACCTCTCCTGGGGTTTTCAAGGCACTGATTTTTCCAGTGTCCTTCTTTCCTGCAGTAGGCACATTGATCCTTCCCCATGGCTTGGCAGTGCCCACAGGTTAGTCTCTCCGTGAGTGGGCCATGCTCTCCTTTTCCTGAGTCTCTGGGGTCTCTCATGGCAATTCCTAGTATTTTAGCTAGTTTCTTTGTCTCTGTCGTGCTAGGGTCATCTCGGTTGTTATATACTCAATGAACCACTTGTATCAAATCACTAAGATTTTTCCCTTGAACCCTTCCCACTCCTTTTTCAGTTCTGAGGCAGACTGGCTGAGTCATAAAGGCAATATTTATTGCCCTCCTGTTCTCGGGGCCTCCGGGCTGTTAGGGGTATAAAGCCTGTAGGCTTCCATCAGCCACTCTAGAAAGGCAGGCGGACATTCTCTTAGCCTGAAAATTCTCACTGACCTTAGATAAATTTATAGGTTTCCTAGCTCTTCCGCAGAGGGTCATGTAAGAGCAACGGGTGATACCTGGTAAAGCCCTCTGGGCCTTGCTAGGAATTGAGATCCCACATTGTTGGTGTAGTGGCCAAAAGAGTTTCTCTCCTGTGGGGAGTGCCCGCTCGCTGACCATCAGGTTCACTGACTGCTTACTGGGCCTCTGTCTGGAAGGGCTGCCCTCCTCCGTTGTGAACAGCACCTGGAGAAGTTGTTGGCAAGCATTCCAGGTGGGCTGATGAGTATGGAAGTCATACCAGTACTAGTGTGTGTGGGGGGCTGCTTGTTAAGGGTGGGGGTGAGATTGGGGGGCCGGTGGGGGAGGGAGTGACTCAATAAGGGCCTGTTAGAAGTTTTCTATTTCTGGACCCTAGAAACCTTATAGGGCGGGGGTTGAAAGTAAGGGTTTGAAGCCAGCTCTCCCACTCCCAGAGTTCTCCTGCAAAATGGGATAAAGCCGATTAGGGGAGAGTGATGGGGAGGGGAGGGGAGGGGAGCGGTGGGGGAGGGATGGGGGAGGGGAGGGGTGATGGAGGGGAAGGGTGGGGGAGGGTGATGGGGAGGGATGGCCTCCACCTCTGTGGTTTTGGGAACTTGGACCGTTTGTTTTTCCGGTCCTTCCATGTTTCCTGAAACCTTGGAAACAAGGGCCCTTTCTTTGCGGGAGGGAGTAAGTCTTTTATATTTGCAGGCTTCTTAGTGGCAATGTCAGCCCACACTTGAAGTAACGGGATCAGATCGGGATATCCTGGTTCCCTTTAACCATAACTATGAACTCTTAGTAATAGGGGATGGGAAAACTAGTCTTGCGTGGATCAATCAGGGACTCCTTCTGCCCCATCACTTTTAAACAAATTGTAGAGTCTCCAAGCTTTTGGGTTGAAACCACATCCTCTTGGTGAATGCCGAGAGCAGGGGTCCTCAAACTACAACCTGTGGGCCACATGCAGACAGCCGAGGACGTTGATCCTTTCTGCCGGGTGTATGTGCCCCATTTATTTTTTTTTTGAACTTCAAATCAAGATGTGCAGTGTGCACATGAATTTGTTCGTAATATTTGATTTTTGAAACTATAGTCTTTCCTTCAAAAGGCCTGAGGGATAGTGAACTGGCCCCCTGGGTAAACAGTTTAAGGACCCCTGCCCTAAGGTATCCTGGACTTAGGGGTTATTAATCTCCCAGCCCTGAAACATCCCTGAACATTCTACCCGTTGTAGGAGGCACCATGGGAATTTGGAACCCGGGTAATTTACAAGCCTTTACTCCAATTGAACCCACGAAAATTCAAAATGGCTTAGGCAGTTACTCTATTTTGGTCACATTTAACTCGTCCTGCACTAGCCCATTATTTCCATTTAACTCTATAACGCGAAGCATGATGTTTTCATAACATTAAAAAATGTATATATTAATACATATATATATATTTATAACTATGAAAGTCCACAACAAAAAGAAAATTTTTTCCCAAAATTAAAATTGAAGCGTTATAGGGTTAAAAAGAAGGATGGGTCTTATCAGCGGGTCCAAGACCTTAGCATCATAAATGAATCAGTGATCCGACTGCACCTAGTAGTGCCCAAACCTGTGCCCTCCTAGGGGAAAGTGTGAATGCTTTTATCCCTCTTCCTGTACTTCCAATGAACAAACACACATGTCTGGTAATCCTAAGATTATTTTTGTTTCCTGTGACACTCACCTAATTTCAAGGCCACTGCCACCTCACAAGCTTAGCCTTGTCGTAGTCAAACTGTTCACCTTTTAGACCGTTTGTTTTTCTCAGAAGTTATCGGGTGATTAAAGCTTCTGAACCAAGTGTGCCAGGTCCACGACTACCATCTCCTGGACCACCTCAACCTTATCCATCCTGGATAAAGTTGCCCTCAATGGACAACCCCTCCCAGCAGTGTAGGAAGGGTATGGACCCAAAGCCCCACCTCGCCCCTTTGCCAGCAGGAAGCAGCTAGAGATGTCGTCGCCCAGTACCCCAAAGATTTGGGTCCATATCTCTTCAGGGGGGCAAATGTTAGGTAGCTATGCTAGGGACTGGGGCATCCGTTATGCATGCCCATAGGGCCAAGATAAGAGCCCAGTTAGGAGAGGCACCCTGTGCATGCTCAGAGGTCCAGATTTCTGGCCATGAAGGGGAGGTCACCTGGGTGGTTCCTGTACCTGGATTGACCAATCTAGGCCATGTAAATTCAATTCAGCCACTGGGGTCGGCCAGACTTGCCCACCACGCCTCCCTAACGCTCATAAAACTCTCTTGAGTGCAGACCAGGCTTCTGCATGATTTCTCTCTCACTCAGGAAGGCTCTTTGGAGGCAGCTGTGCTGCACATGAGTGGCTGGTGGATACTGTTCAGATGCATGGCTTTCTGCTTGCAAGGGTTTTTGTCTCAGCTGACTGTAAGGGAGGAGGTAGTACGTCTGGATCACAGAGAATCCATGTCCACAAAAGAGGCTGCTCATTCCACAGTCCTGGAAGTGCTTTATGAAAACCCTCTGCTTTGCAATGTCACTCCTTATAGATTAGAGTGGGAGGGGCTGGGACCAAGGTATGCTGCCTCTTACTCCCAGTTGCAGGTTTCTGGATGCTGATTGTATCTCTTACAGCATCAGTTAGTGGGCTTGTTGTCTGCCTCAGGCTTTGTTCACGGAGATCCTCCAGCTAGTTGGTGGTGTGTGTGCATGAGCAGAGGCTTCCTGCCAATCCCCCATGAGTAGTAGAGCTCCCATGGTGTGGACTCCATGAAAGCCTTGCCCCAGGCAGCATGCTTACAAAGGAGGGTGGGCCCTGCAGGACAGAGGACCATTCCCCCTGTGGAATGGCCTCAGAGATCCACCTCCCTCTCTGGCCAGCTGCTGGGGCTGTGGGTCCTAAGCATCATGGCTGACTCAGTAATAGACACAGGGTGAGGCGACTCCAGTAGCTGTTTTGTCTGGTCTAATCCAGCCTGAGATCATCCTTGCATGAGCCCTCTGCCAAGATTATTTTTGTTTCTTTTATGATCTTTTCATTAGTGGCTCCTACAACACTAACCACAATCCATAAATACATCATCTGTTTGAAGCCCATCTGTACATTAATTGCCCTCCTTATTCACAAAATATCCACTCTCCACCCAAGCCCCTGGCCTCAGCTCCTCATTTCCCCCCCCTCAATGCCCGCCACCCATCCCTCATCAATCCTTGTAAATCTACTAATTCTTTTGTCATATTTTCACCGACCTTTCTTTTGAGGTCAATGAAGATCCTTGTAATCGGTTCCCACTTTCCATCCTGCCCTTCCTCCACCCTCCCAGCATCTCCACTCATAACACTGGTAAAGGGCCCATCCACTCTGGATTCCCCATGTTTGAAATTCCTATCGGTACTAGAATAACTTCTCTAGTTTGGCCAGATTAGTATGGTAGAACTGGGATCATGATAGTGGGGCAAGAGAAAGCATTAAGAACTAGAGGAAAGTTGTGTTTCATCTTTGCTGTCTCATACCCTGTATTCTTTAATCTCCACTCTGAGATCCTTCTGTAAGGGGATGTCCAGTGCACTGCAAATAGGTTTTGGGTCTATACCCGGCAGTCCCCTCTCATTCTCCATGATAAGATTTTTTTGTTCTCATGATGCCTGTTGCCTTATCCCTTTAAAACTTTGTGATCACACAGGCTGGTATGCTTTCTCCATGTGGGCTCTGTTGCTTCAGAGCCAGATGGCTGTTTCTTTACCCTCAGGCCTTTAAGACCCCACACGCTATATCTTTAGGTAGCTGGACACCATCGGCTTTCTTCACCACATTTGCTTATGCAGCCGCTTTGTGGTCAGTGATTGTGTAGGGAAGGTGAGCATCTTAGAATGCCAATTTAATAGAACAGTGTTATTGCAATGAGGGAGTCCTTGAGCGGAGGCCCTATGTCCATCTTCTACCTTAATACTAAATCTATAAACATATGGACATAGATCTATTTCCCCATGCCCCTTTGTAAATATATGTACATATGTACATGCCTTTATTTAGACGTCTATAACTGGCCCTTGCTTCCCAGCTCACTCTTCTATACTCTTTGATTTTCCTCTTGTGCCCACTGACATGCTCAGTCTTCCTTTGGGTTTCAGTAATTCCTCTTGGTTACATTACCTTTGATCACGCCCTACCAGGCCTCCTACATCCCCCTCACTACCGTTTTCCATCACTTGTTGTACCCTTGTCTCTGGGTTTCTTTACACCACTTCCTTTCCGCCCACCGTGCTCACTCCCATGCCCAATGGAAAGGCCGGTCACATGTTTACTCCTCCAGATTGTTCATCCAGCCTCTCTTAATTAGACAGACCTGTAAAGGTAATAACATGCACAAAACAAGACTGAGCTAAACCAAGCAGCAAAAAGAAAAAAAAAACAAACAAAAATGAAAACAAAACCCAACCCAAATCCAATGACACTAAAAGAAAACAACACTAACCAGAAAGAAAAGTACAAGGACTGTGTGGTGAACTTTAGGAGTGTTTTCCAGTCCAGTCTGTGGGGGCACCGAACCCTGACCACAAAGTCCACCTTTGGCATTCCCCGGGGACTTTGATGCTCCGTTTTCTTACTCTTCCGCTGCACTCTCTTAGTGTCATGCATCGAAGTGGCAGGATCAGTTCGGGCGCAGTTCCCACACTGTGTGTCCAGTGTTGTCCCCTCTAAGGCTATGGGTCTTTGAGGGACGTTTCTCATCGTGGGGCTGCCCATGTGGTCTTCTCTGTGGATTGGCTTCTCTGATTGGGAACATCATCCTCAAGGTGTATTGGGCCAGGATGTGCTCCATTCTCCCCTCCTCCCCCTTGTTCTGCCCTGTGTTCTCTGATCAGATATGTCCCTCTCCGCGAGCTGCAGATCCGGTGCCATCCTGTGAAATACAATCTTTTGGGGCTGCAAGGATGTGGGGGGGGTGGGTATCAGCTCAGATCTTTTGAGAGTCCAGGAGATATTGACTGCTCGATGGGCACAGTTCTGTGGGGCACCGTGCTCTTGGTCCAGACGCTGGTTGTGAATATGACTTTGTTGTTAACCAGTTGTGTGTCTCTGGGTCAACTCCCGTGTGTTTTTGAGTGAGTTTTCTAATCTGCAAAGTAAATGTACAGGATTATCCAGACTCCCATGTCAGCAAGTTATCGAGAGGGGTTAATCAGAGACTGTTTCATATAGTGTGTACCTGCGTGCCGCATTCTAGACCTGCGATGGCAATTATGAGCTCAGGATAGAGATGGTGTCCAGCAGGTAACATACGTGGCTCCATATTGAAACAGGAAGCCCACTGTGGAGATTTGGTCCTTCCGTTGATGGCCACCGGCCACCTAGTCTTCTCCTGCTATAATTGTTTCACTGGCTCAGCAGCTGAGCCAGAAGCCAGTGATATCATAACCAGGTGGCTAACTGGGCCAAAGGGCTGATAGATATTTGTTATTTTGTTGTCTTGGGAAACCCACCTACCCTCCATGCAAACCTTCTGGTGTGAGTTATCTGTGGAAGGAATCATAGGCTCACAGTAATTCACATCTTTCTTCTTGAAAATGTGCCCATATTCCTTTCTGAACCTGACAAGGTGGCCCCTGTGTCCACCAAGAAATTTACTGCCTGGCCTCCTACTTGGAGAGTTAGCCTGGGCTTTTGGCGGCGAAGTGAAACAGAGCCCTGACCCCTTCATTGAGCTTCTTCAAGCATTATTGTCCCTTGCTTGGGTCTTTCTACGTGCAGATGAGGCCCATCCACTCTAGTGGAGGGTCGTGCACCTCTCCTGGGGTTTTCAAGGCACTGATTTTTCCAGTGTCCTTCTTTCCTGCAGTAGGCACATTGGTCCTTCCCCATGGCTTGGCGGTGCCCACAGGTTGGTCTCTCCATGAGTGGGCCATGCTCTCCTTTTCCTGAGTCTCTGGGGTATCTCATGGCAATTACGATTATTTTAGCTAGCTTCCTTGTCTCTGTCGTGCTAGGGTCATCTCTGTTGTTATACACTCAATGAGCCACTTGTACCAAATCGCTAAGATTTTTCCCTTCAAACCCTTCCCACTTCTTTGTCATGTCTGAGGCAGACTGACTGAGTAATAAAGGCAATACTTATTGCCCTCCTGTTTTCAGTGCCTCCGGGCCGTTAGGGGTATAAAGCCCGTAGGCTTCCCTCAGCCACTCTAGAAAGGCAGGCGGATATTCTCTTATGGGAACCTGAAAATTCTCACTGACCTTAGATAAATTCATAGGTTTCCTAGCTCTTCTGCAGAGGGTCATGTAAGAGCAATGGTTGATACCTGGTAAAGTCCTCTGGTCCTTGCTAGGAATTGAGATTCCACATTGTTGGTGTAGTGGCCAAAAGAGTTTCTCTCAAGTGGGGAGTGCCCGCTCGCTGACCATCAGGTTCACTGACTGCTTACTGGGCCTCTGTCTGGAAGGGCTACCCTCCTCCGTTGTGAACAGCACCTGGAGAAGTTGTTGGCAAGCATTCCAGGTGGGCTGATGAGTATGGAAGTCATACCAGTACTAGTGTGTGTGGGGGGCTGCTTGTTAGGGGTGGGGGTGAGTTTGGGGGGCCGGTGGGGGAGGGAGTGACTCAATAAGGGCCTGTTAGAAGTTTTCTATTTCTGGACCCTAGAAACCTTATAGGGCGGGGGTTGAAAGAAAGGGTTTGAAGCCAGCTCTCCCACTCCCAGAGTTCTCCTGCAAAATGGGATAAAGCCGATTAGGGGAAAGTGATGGGGAGGGGAGGGGAGGGGAGGGGTGAGGGAGGGATGGGGGAGGGGAGGGGTGAGGGAGGGGATGGGTGGGGGAGGGTGATGGGGAGGGATGGCCTCCACCTCTGTGGTTTTGGGAACTTGGACCGTTTGTTTTTCCGGTCCTTCCATGTTTCCTGAAACCTTGGAAACAAGGGCCCTTTCTTTGCGGGAGGGAGTAAGTCTTTTATATTTGCAGGCTTCTTAGTGGCAATGTCAGCCCACACTTGAAGTAACGGGATCAGATCGGGATATCCTGGTTCCCTTTAACCATAACTATGAACTCTTAGTAACAGGGGATGGGAAAACTAGTCTTGCGTGGGTCAATCAGGGACTCCTTCTGCCCCATCACTTTTAAACAAATTGTAGAGTCTCCAAGCTTTTGGGTTGAAACCACATCCTCTTGGTGAATGCTGAGAGCAGGGGTCCTCAAACTACAACCTGTGGGCCACATGCAGACAGCCGAGGACGTTGATCCTTTCTGCCGGGTGTATGTGCCCCATTTATTTTTTTTTTTGAACTTCAAATCAAGATGTGCAGTGTGCACATGAATTTGTTCGTAATATTTGTTTTTTTAAACTATAGTCTTTCCTTCAAAAGGCCTGAGGGATAGTGAACTGGCCCCCTGGGTAAACAGTTTAAGGACCCCTGCCCTAAGGTATCCTGGACTTAGGGGTTATTAATCTCCCAGCCCTGAAACATCCCTGAACATTCTACCCGTTGTAGGAGGCACCATGGGAATTTGGACCCCGGGTAATTTACAAGCCTTTACTCCAATTGAACCCAAGAAAATTCAAAATGACTTAGGCAGTTACTCTATTTTGGTCACTTTTGACTCGTCCTGCACTAGCCCATTATTTCCATTTAACTCTATAACACAAAGCATGATGTTTTCATAACATTATAAAATGTATATATTAATACATATATATATATTTATAACTATGAAAGTCCACAACAAAAAGAAAATTTTTTCCCAAAATTAAAATTGAAGCGTTATAGGGTTAAAAAGAAGGATGGGTCTGATCAGCGTGTCCAAGACCTTAGCATCATAAATGAATCAGTGATCCGACTGCACCTAGTAGTGCCCAAACCTGTGCCCTCCTAGGGGAAAGTGTGAATGCTTTTATCCCTCTTCCTGTACTTCCAATGAACAAACACACATGTCTGGTAATCCTAAGATTATTTTTGTTTCCTGTGACACTCACCTAATTTCAAGGCCACTGCCACCTCACAAGCTTAGCCTTGTCGTAGTCAAACTGTTCACCTTTTAGACCGTTTGTTTTTCTCAGAAGTTATCGGGTGATTAAAGCTTCTGAACCAAGTGTGCCAGGTCCACGACTACCATCTCCTGGACCACCTCAACCTTATCCATCCTGGATAAAGTTGCCCTCAATGGACAACCCCTCCCAGCAGTGTAGGAAGGGTATGGACCCAAAGCCCCACCTCGCCCCTTTGCCAGCAGGAAGCAGCTAGAGATGTCGTCGCCCAGTACCCCAAAGATTTGGGTCCATATCTCTTCAGGGGGGCAAATGTTAGGTAGCTATGCTAGGGACTGGGGCATCCGTTATGCATGCCCATAGGGCCAAGATAAGAGCCCAGTTAGGAGAGGCACCCTGTGCATGCTCAGAGGTCCAGATTTCTGGCCATGAAGGGGAGGTCACCTGGGTGGTTCCTGTACCTGGATTGACCAATCTAGGCCATGTAAATTCAATTCAGCCACTGGGGTCGGCCAGACTTGCCCACCACGCCTCCCTAACGCTCATAAAACTCTCTTGAGTGCAGACCAGGCTTCTGCATGATTTCTCTCTCACTCAGGAAGGCTCTTTGGAGGCAGCTGTGCTGCACATGAGTGGCTGGTGG
Source organism: Tenrec ecaudatus (assembly GCF_050624435.1). Lineage (NCBI taxonomy): Eukaryota > Metazoa > Chordata > Mammalia > Afrosoricida > Tenrecidae > Tenrec > Tenrec ecaudatus. The sequence continues at coordinate 95,008 of NW_027459217.1, read as the reverse complement.
ATACTGTTCAGATGCATGGCTTTCTGCTTGCAAGGGTTTTTGTCTCAGCTGACTGTAAGGGAGGAGGTAGTACGTCTGGATCACAGAGAATCCATGTCCACAAAAGAGGCTGCTCATTCCACAGTCCTGGAAGTGCTTTATGAAAACCCTCTGCTTTGCAATGTCACTCCTTATAGATTAGAGTGGGAGGGGCTGGGACCAAGGTATGCTGCCTCTTACTCCCAGTTGCAGGTTTCTGGATGCTGATTGTATCTCTTACAGCATCAGTTAGTGGGCTTGTTGTCTGCCTCAGGCTTTGTTCACGGAGATCCTCCAGCTAGTTGGTGGTGTGTGTGCATGAGCAGAGGCTTCCTGCCAATCCCCCATGAGTAGTAGAGCTCCCATGGTGTGGACTCCATGAAAGCCTTGCCCCAGGCAGCATGCTTACAAAGGAGGGTGGGCCCTGCAGGACAGAGGACCATTCCCCCTGTGGAATGGCCTCAGAGATCCACCTCCCTCTCTGGCCAGCTGCTGGGGCTGTGGGTCCTAAGCATCATGGCTGACTCAGTAATAGACACAGGGTGAGGCGACTCCAGTAGCTGTTTTGACTGGTCTAATCCAGCCTGAGATCATCCTTGCATGAGCCCTCTGCCAAGATTATTTTTGTTTCTTTTATGATCTTTTCATTAGTGGCTCCTACAACACTAACAACAATCCATAAATACATCATCTGTTTGAAGCCCATCTGTACATTAATTGCCCTCCTTATTCACAAAATATCCACTCTCCACCCAAGCCCCTGGCCTCAGCTCCTCATTTTCCCCCCCTGAATGCCCGCCACCCATCCCTCATCAATCCTTGGAAATGTACTAATTCTTTTGTCATATTTTCACCCACCTTTCTTTTGAGCTCAATGTAGATCCTTGTAATCGGTTCCCACTTTCCATCCTGCCCTTCCTCCACCCTCCCAGTATCTCCACTCATAACACTGGTAAAGGGCCCATCCACTCTGGATTCCCCGTGTTTGAAATTCCTATCGGTACTAGAATACCTTCTCTAGTTTGGCCAGATTAGTATGGTAGAACTGGGATCATGATAGTGGGGCAAGAGAAAGCATTAAGAACTAGAGGAAAGTTGTGTTTCATCTTTGCTGTCTCATACCCTGTATTCTTTAATCTCCACTCTGAGATCCTTCTGTAAGGGGATGTCCAGTGCACTGCAAATAGGTTTTGGGTCTATACCCGGCAGTCCCCTCTCATTCTCCATGATAAGATTTTTTTGTTCTCATGATGCCTGTTGCCTTATCCCTTTAAAACTTTGTGATCACACAGGCTGGTATGCTTTCTCCATGTGGGATCTGTTGCTTCAGAGCCAGATGGCTGTTTCTTTACCCTCAGGCCTTTAAGACCCCACACGCTATATCTTTAGGTAGCTGGACACCATCGGCTTTCTTCACCACATTTGCTTATGCAGCCGCTTTGTGGTCAGTGATTGTGTAGGGAAGGTGAGCATCTTAGAATGCCAATTTAATAGAACAGTGTTATTGCAATGAGGGAGTCCTTGAGCGGAGGCCCTATGTCCATCTGCTACCTTAATACTAAATCTATAAACATATGGACATAGATCTATTTCCCCATGCCCCTTTGTAAATATATGTACATATGTACATGCCTTTATTTAGACGTCTATAACTGGCCCTTGCTTCCCAGCTCACTCTTCTATACTCTTTGATTTTCCTCTTGTGCCCACTGACATGCTCAGTCTTCCTTTGGGTTTCAGTAATTCCTCTTGGTTACATTACCTTTGATCACGCCCTACCAGGCCTCCTACATCCCCCTCACTACCGTTTTCCATCACTTGTTGTACCCTTGTCTCTGGGTTTCTTTACACCACTTCCTTTCCCCCCACCGTGCTCACTCCCATGCCCAATGGAAAGGGCCGGTCACATGTTTACTCCTCCAGATTGTTCATCCAGCCTCTCTTAATTAGACAGACCTGTAAAGGTAATAACATGCACAAAACAAGACTGAGCTAAACCAAGCAGCAAAAAGAAAAAAAAACAAACAAAAATGAAAACAAAACCCAACCCAAATCCAATGACACTAAAAGAAAACAACACTAACCAGAAAGAAAAGTACAAGGACTGTGTGGTGAACTTTAGGAGTGTTTTCCAGTCCAGTCTGTGGGGGCACCGAACCCTGACCACAAAGTCCACCTTTGGCATTCCCCGGGGACTTTGATGCTCCGTTTTCTTACTCTTCCGCTGCACTCTCTTAGTGTCATGCATCGAAGTGGCAGGATCAGTTCGGGCGCAGTTCCCACACTGTGTGTCCAGTGTTGTCCCCTCTAAGGCTATGGGTCTTTGAGGGACGTTTCTCATCGTGGGGCTGCCCATGTGGTCTTCTCTGTGGATTGGCTTCTCTGATTGGGAACATCATCCTCAAGGTGTATTGGGCCACCGTGTGCTCCATTCTCCCCTCCTCCCCCTTGTTCTGCCCTGTGTTTTCTGATCAGATATGTCCCTCTCCGCGAGCTGCAGATCCGGTGCCATCCTGTGAAATACAATCTTTTGGGGCTGCAAGGATGTGTGGGGGGGGTGGGTATCAGCTCAGATCTTTTGAGAGTCCAGGAGATATTGACTGCTCGATGGGCACAGTTCTGTGGGGCACCGTGCTCTTGGTCCAGACGCTGGTTGTGAATATGACTTTGTTGTTAACCAGTTGTGTGTCTCTGGGTCAACTCCCGTGTGTTTTTGAGTGAGTTTTCTAATCTGCAAAGTAAATGTAGAGGATTATCCAGACTCCCATGTCAGCAAGTTATCGAGAGGGGTTAATCAGAGACTGTTTCATATAGTGTGTACCTGCGCGCCGCATTCTAGACTTGCGATGGCAATTATGAGCTCAGGATAGAGATGGTGTCCAGCAGGTAACATACGTGGCTCCATATTGAAACAGGAAGCCCACTGTGGAGATTTGGTCCTTCCGTTGATGGCCACCGGCCACCTAGTCTTCTCCTGCTATAACTGCTTCACTGGCTCAGCAGGTGAGCCAGAAGCCAGTGATATCATAACCAGGTGGCTAACTGGGCCAAAGGGCTGATAGATATTTGTTATTTTGTTGTCTTGGGAAACCCACCTACCCTCCATGCAAACCTTCTGGTGTGAGTTATCTGTGGAAGGAATCATAGGCTCACAGTAATTCACATCTTTCTTCTTGAAAATGTGCCCATATTCCTTTCTGAACCTGACAAGGTGGCCCCTGTGTCCACCAAGAAATTTACTGCCTGGCCTCCTACTTGGAGAGTTAGCCTGGGCTTTTGGCGGCGAAGTGAAACAGAGCCCAGACCCCTTCATTGAGCTTCTTCAAGCATTATTGTCTCTTGCTTGGGTCTTTCTACGTGCAGATGAGGCCCATCCACTCTAGTGGAGGGTCGTGCACCTCTCCTGGGGTTTTCAAGGCACTGATTTTTCCAGTGTCCTTCTTTCCTGCAGTAGGCACATTGGTCCTTCCCCATGGCTTGGCGGTGCCCACAGGTTAGTCTCTCCGTGAGTGGGCCATGCTCTCCTTTTCCTGAGTCTCTGGGGTATCTCATGTCAATTACGATTATTTTAGCTAGCTTCTTTGTCTCTGTCGTGCTAGGGTCATCTCTGTTGTTATACACTCAATGAGCCACTTGTACCAAATCGCTAAGATTTTTCCCTTCAAACCCTTCCCACTTCTTTGTCATGTCTGAGGCAGACTGACTGAGTAATAAAGGCAATACTTATTGCCCTCCTGTTTTCAGTGCCTCCGGGCCGTTAGGGGTATAAAGCCCGTAGGCTTCCCTCAGCCACTCTAGAAAGGCAGGCGGATATTCTCTTATAGGAACCTGAAAATTCTCACTGACCTTAGATAAATTCATAGGTTTCCTAGCTCTTCTGCAGAGGGTCATGTAAGAGCAATGGTTGATACCTGGTAAAGTCCTCTGGGCCTTGCTAGGAATTGAGATCCCACATTGTTGGTGTAGTGGCCAAAAGAGTTTCTCTCAAGTGGGGAATGCCCGCTCGCTGACCATCAGGTTCACTGACTGCTTACTGGGCCTCTGTCTGGAAGGGCTACCCTCCTCCGTTGTGAACAGCACCTGGAGAAGTTGTTGGCAAGCATTCCAGGTGGGCTGATGAGTATGGAAGTCATACCAGTACTAGTGTGTGTGGGGGGCTGCTTGTTAGGGGTGGGGGTGAGTTTGGGGGGCCGGTGGGGGAGGGAGTGACTCAATAAGGGCCTGTTAGAAGTTTTCTATTTCTGGACCCTAGAAACCTTATAGGGCGGGGGTTGAAAGAAAGGGTTTGAAGCCAGCTCTCCCACTCTCAGAGTTCTCCTGCAAAATGGGATAAAGACGATTAGGGGAGAGTGATGGGGAGGGGAGGGGAGGGGAGGGTTGGGGGAGTGATGGGGGAGGGGAGGGGTGAGGGAGGGGAGGGGTGGGGGAGGGTGATGGGGAGGGATGGCCTCCACCTATGTGGTTTTGGGAACTTGGACCGTTTGTTTTTCCGGTCCTTCCATGTTTCCTGAAACCTTGGAAACAAGGGCCCTTTCTTTGCGGGAGGGAGTAAGTCTTTTATATTTGCAGGCTTCTTAGTGGCAATGTCAGCCCACACTTGAAGTAACGGGATCAGATCGGGATATCCTGGTTCCCTTTAACCATAACTATGAACTCTTATTAATAGGGGGTGGGAAAACTAGTCTTGCGTGGGTCAATCAGGGACTCCTTCTGCCCCATCACTTTTAAACAAATTGTAGAGTCTCCAAGCTTTTGGGTTGAAACCACATCCTCTTGGTGAATGCCGAGAGCAGGGGTCCTCAAACTACAACCTGTGGGCCACATGCAGACAGCCGAGGACGTTGATCCTTTCTGCCGGGTGTATGTGCCCCATTTATTTTTTTTTTGAACTTCAAATCAAGATGTGCAGTGTGCACATGAATTTGTTCGTAATATTTGTTTTTTTAAACTATAGTCTTTCCTTCAAAAGGCCTGAGGGATAGTGAACTGGCCCCCTGGGTAAACAGTTTAACGACCCCTGCCCTAAGGTATCCTGGACTTAGGGGTTATTAATCTCCCAGCCCTGAAACATCCCTGAACATTCTACCCGTTGTAGGAGGCACCATGGGAATTTGGACCCCGGGTAATTTACAAGCCTTTACTCCAATTGAACCCAAGAAAATTCAAAATGGCTTAGGCAGTTACTCTATTTTGGTCACATTTGACTCGTCCTGCACTAGCCCATTATTTCCATTTAACTCTATAACGCGAAGCATGATGTTTTCATAACATTAAAAAATGTATATATTAATACATATATATATATATATATTTATAACTATGAAAGTCCACAACAAAAAGAAAATTTTTTCCCAAAATTAAAATTGAAGCGTTATAGGGTTAAAAAGAAGGATGGGTCTTATCAGCGGGTCCAAGACCTTAGCATCATAAATGAATCAGTGATCCGACTGCACCTAGTAGTGCCCAAACCTGTGCCCTCCTAGGGGAAAGTGTGAATGCTTTTATCCCTCTTCCTGTAATTCCAATGAACAAACACACATGTCTGGTAATCCTAAGATTATATTTGTTTCCTGTGACACTCACCTAATTTCAAGGCCACTGCCACCTCACAAGCTTAGCCTTGTCGTAGTCAAACTGTTCACCTTTTAGACCGTTTGTTTTTCTCAGAAGTTATCGGGTGATTAAAGCTTCTGAACCAAGTGTGCCAGGTCCACGACTACCATCTCCTGGACCACCTCAACCTTATCCATCCTGGATAAAGTTGCCCTCAATGGACAACCCCTCCCAGCAATGTAGGAAGGGTATGGACCCAAAGCCCAACCTCGCCCCTTTTGCCAGCAGGAAGCAGCTAGAGATGTCGTCGCCCAGTACCCCAAAGATTTGGGTCCATATCTCTTCAGGGGGGCAAATGTTAGGTAGCTATACTAGGGACTGGGGCATCCGTTATGCATGCCCATAGGGCCAAGATAAGAGCCCAGTTAGGAGAGGCACCCTGTGCATGCTCAGAGGTCCAGATTTCTGGCCATGAAGGGGAGGTCACCTGGGTGGTTCCTGTACCTGGATTGACCAATCTAGGCCATGTAAATTCAATTCAGCCACTGGGGTCGGCCAGACTTGCCCACCACGCCTCCCTAACGCTCATAAAACTCTCTTGAGTGCAGACCAGGCTTCTGCATGATTTCTCTCTCACTCAGGAAGGCTCTTTGGAGGCAGCTGTGCTGCACATGAGTGGCTGGTGGATACTGTTCAGATGCATGGCTTTCTGCTTGCAAGGGTTTTTGTCTCAGCTGATTGTAAGGGAGGAGGTAGTACGTCTGGATCACAGAGTATCCATGTCCACAAACGAGGCTGCTCATTCCACAGTCCTGGAAGTGCTTTATGAAAACCCTCTGCTTTGCAATGTCACTCCTTGTAGATTAGAGTGGGAGGGGCTGGGACCAAGGTATGCTGCCTCTTACTCCCAGTTGCAGATTTCAGGATGCTGATTGTATCTCTTACAGCATCAGTTAGTGGGCTTGTTGTCTGCCTCAGGCTTTGTTCACGGAGATCCTCCAGCTAGTTGGTGGTGTGTGCGCATGAGCAGAGGCTTCCTGCCAATCCCCCATGAGTAGTAGAGCTCCCATGGTGTGGACTCCATGAAAGCCTTGCCCCAGGCAGCATGCTTACAAAGGAGGGTGGGCCCTGCAGGACAGAGGACCATTCCCCCTGTGGAATGGCCTCAGAGATCCACCTCCCTCTCTGGCCAGCTGCTGGGGCTGTGGGTCCTAAGCATCATGGCTGACTCAGTAATAGACACAGGGTGAGGCGACTCCAGTAGCTGTTTTGACTGGTCTAATCCAGCCTGAGATCATCCTTGCATGAGCCCTCTGCCAAGATTATTTTTGTTTCTTTTATGATCTTTTCATTAGTGGCTCCTACAACACTAACCACAATCCATAAATACATCATCTGTTTGAAGCCCATCTGTACATTAATTGCCCTCCTTATTCACAAAATATCCACTCTCCACCCAAGCCCCTGGCCTCAGCTCCTCATTTTTCCCCCCTCAATGCCCGCCACCCATCCCTCATCAATCCTTGGAAATGTACTAATTCTTTTGTCATATTTTCACCCACCTTTCTTTTGAGGTCAATGAAGATCCTTGTAATCGGTTCCCACTTTCCATCCTGCCCTTCCTCCACCCTCCCAGTATCTCCACTCATAACACTGGTAAAGGGCCCATCCACTCTGGATTCCCCGTGTTTGAAATTCCTATCGGTACTAGAATACCTTCTCTTGTTTGGCCAGATTAGTATGGTAGAACTGGGTTCATGATAGTGGGGCAAGAGAAAGCATTAAGAACTAGAGGAAAGTTGTGTTTCATCTTTGCTGTCTCATACCCTGTATTCTTTAATCTCCACTCTGAGATCCTTCTGTAAGGGGATGTCCAGTGCACTGCAAATAGGTTTTGGGTCTATACCCGGCAGTCCCCTCTCATTCTCCATGATAAGATTTTTTTGTTCTCATGATGCCTGTTGCCTTACCCTTTAAAACTTTGTGATCACACAGGCTGGTCTGCTTTCTCCATGTGGGCTCTGTTGCTTCTGAGCCAGATGGCTGTTTCTTTACCCTCAGGCCTTTAAGACCCCACACGCTATATCTTTAGGTAGCTGGACACCATCGGCTTTCTTCACCACATTTGCTTATGCAGCCGCTTTGTGGTCAGTGATTGTGTAGGGAAGGTGAGCATCTTAGAATGCCAATTTAATAGAACAGTGTTATTGCAATGAGGGAGTCCTTGAGCGGAGGCCCTATGTCCATCAGCTACCTCAATACTAAATCTATAAACATATGGACATAGATCTATTTCCCCATGCCCCTTTGTAAATATATGTATATATGTACATGCCTTTATTTAGACGTCTATAACTGGCCCTTGCTTCCCAGCTCACTCTTCTATACTCTTTGATTTTCCTCTTGTGCCCACTGACATGCTCAGTCTTCCTTTGGGTTTCAGTAATTCCTCTTTGTTACATTACCTTTGATCACGCCCTACCAGGCCTCCTACATCCCCCTCACTACCGTTTTCCATCACTTGTTGTACCCTTGTCTCTGGGTTTCTTTACACCACTTCCTTTCCCCCCACCGTGCTCACTCCCATGCCCAATGGAAAGGGCCGGTCACATGTTTACTCCTCCAGATTGTTCATCCAGCCTCTCTTAATTAGACAGTCCTGTAAAGGTAATAACATGCACAAAACAAGACTGAGCTAAACCAAGCAGCAAAAAGAAAAAAAAAACAAACAAAAATGAAAACAAAACCCAACCCAAATCCAATGACACTAAAAGAAAACAACACTAACCAGAAAGAAAAGTACAAGGACTGTGTGGTGAACTTTAGGAGTGTTTTCCAGTCCAGTCTGTGGGGGCACCGAACCCTGACCACAAAGTCCACCTTTGGCATTCCCCGGGGACTTTGATGCTCCGTTTTCTTACTCTTCCGCTGCACTCTCTTAGTGTCATGCATCGAAGTGGCAGGATCAGTTCGGGCGCAGTTCCCACACTGTGTGTCCAGTGTTGTCCCCTCTAAGGCTATGGGTCTTTGAGGGACGTTTCTCATCGTGGGGCTGCCCATGTGGTCTTCTCTGTGGATTGGCTTCTCTGATTGGGAACATCATCCTCAAGGTGTATTGGGCCAGGGTGTGCTCCATTCTCCCCTCCTCCCCCTTGTTCTGCCCTTTGTTCTCTGATCAGATATGTCCCTCTCCGCGAGCTGCAGATCCGGTGCCATCCTGTGAAATACAATCTTTTGGGGCTGCAAGGATGTGGGGTGGGTGGGTATCAGCTCAGATCTATTGAGAGTCCAGGAGATATTGACTGCTCGATGGGCACAGTTCTGTGGGGCACCGTGCTCTTGGTCCAGACGCTGGTTGTGAATATGACTTTGTTGTTAACCAGTTGTGTGTCTCTGGGTCAACTCCCGTGTGTTTTTGAGTGAGTTTTCTAATCTGCAAAGTAAATGTACAGGATTATCCAGACTCCCATGTCAGCAAGTTATCGAGAGGGGTTAATCAGAGACTGTTTCATATAGTGTGTACCTGCGCGCCGCATTCTAGACCTGCGATGGCAATTATGAGCTCAGGATAGAGATGGTGTCCAGCAGGTAACATACGTGGCTCCATATTGAAACAGGAAGCCCACTGTGGAGATTTGGTCCTTCCGTTGATGGCCACCGGCCACCTAGTCTTCTCCTGCTATAACTGCTTCACTGGCTCAGCAGCTGAGCCAGAAGCCAGTGATATCATAACCAGGTGGCTAACTGGGCCAAAGGGCTGATAGATATTTGTTATTTTGTTGTCTTGGGAAACCCACCTACCCTCCATGCAAACCTTCTGGTGTGAGTTATCTGTGGAAGGAATCATAGGCTCACAGTAATTCACATCTTTCTTCTTGAAAATGTGCCCATATTCCTTTCTGAACCTGACAAGGTGGCCCCTGTGTCCACCAAGAAATTTACTGCCTGGCCTCCTACTTGGAGAGTTAGCCTGGGCTTTTGGCGGCGAAGTGAAACAGAGCCCTGACCCCTTCATTGAGCTTCTTCAAGCATTATTGTCTCTTGTTGGGTCTTTCTACGTGCAGATGAGGCCCATCCACTCTAGTGGAGGGTCGTGCACCTCTCCTTGGGTTTTCAAGGCACTGATTTTTCCAGTGTCCTTCTTTCCTGGAGTAGGCACATTGGTCCTTCCCCATGGCTTGGCGGTGCCCACAGGTTAGTCTCTCCGTGAGTGGGCCATGCTCTCCTTTTCCTGAGTCTCTGGGGTATCTCATGGCAATTACGATTATTTTAGCTAGCTTCTTTGTCTCTGTCGTGCTAGGGTCATCTCTGTTGTTATACACTCAATGAGCCACTTGTACCAAATCGCTAAGATTTTTCCCTTCAAACCCTTCCCACTTCTTTGTCATGTCTGAGGCAGACTGACTGAGTAATAAAGGCAATACTTATTGCCCTCCTGTTTTCAGTGCCTCCGGGCCGTTAGGGGTATAAAGCCCGTAGGCTTCCCTCAGCCACTCTAGAAAGGCAGGCGGATATTCTCTTATAGGAACCTGAAAATTCTCACTGACCTTAGATAAATTCATAGGTTTCCTAGCTCTTCTGCAGAGGGTCATGTAAGAGCAATGGTTGATACCTGGTAAAGTCCTCTGGGCCTTGCTAGGAATTGAGATTCCACATTGTTGGTGTAGTGGCCAAAAGAGTTTCTCTCAAGTGGGGAGTGCCCGCTCGCTGACCATCAGGTTCACTGACTGCTTACTGGGCCTCTGTCTGGAAGGGCTACCCTCCTCCGTTGTGAACAGCACCTGGAGAAATTGTTGGCAAGCATTCCAGTTGGGCTGATGAGTATGGAAGTCATACCAGTACTAGTGTGTGTGGGGGGCTGCTTGTTAGGGGTGGGGGTGAGTTTGGGGGGCCGGTGGGGGAGGGAGTGACTCAATAAGGGCCTGTTAGAAGTTTTCTATTTCTGGACCCTAGAAACCTTATAGGGCGGGGGTTGAAAGAAAGGGTTTGAAGCCAGCTCTCCCACTCTCAGAGTTCTCCTGCAAAATGGGATAAAGACTATTAGGGGAGAGTGATGGGGAGGGGAGGGGAGGGGAGGGGTGGGGGAGTGATGGGGGAGGGGAGGGGTGAGGGAGGGGAGGGGTGGGGGAGGGTGATGGGGAGGGATGGCCTCCACCTATGTGGTTTTGGGAACTTGGACCGTTTGTTTTTCCGGTCCTTCCATGTTTCCTGAAACCTTGGAAACAAGGGCCCTTTCTTTGCGGGAGGGAGTAAGTCTTTTATATTTGCAGGCTTCTTAGTGGCAATGTCAGCCCACACTTGAAGTAACGGGATCAGATCGGGATATCCTGGTTCCCTTTAACCATAACTATGAACTCTTATTAATAGGGGGTGGGAAAACTAGTCTTGCGTGGGTCAATCAGGGACTCCTTCTGCCCCATCACTTTTAAACAAATTGTAGAGTCTCCAAGCTTTTGGGTTGAAACCACATCCTCTTGGTGAATGCCGAGAGCAGGGGTCCTCAAACTACAACCTGTGGGCCACATGCAGACAGCCGAGGACGTTGATCCTTTCTGCCGGGTGTATGTGCCCCATTTATTTTTTTTTTGAACTTCAAATCAAGATGTGCAGTGTGCACATGAATTTGTTCGTAATATTTGTTTTTTTAAACTATAGTCTTTCCTTCAAAAGGCCTGAGGGATAGTGAACTGGGCCCCTGGGTAAACAGTTTAACGACCCCTGCCCTAAGGTATCCTGGACTTAGGGGTTATTAATCTCCCAGCCCTGAAACATCCCTGAACATTCTACCCGTTGTAGGAGGCACCATGGGAATTTGGACCCCGGGTAATTTACAAGCCTTTACTCCAATTGAACCCAAGAAAATTCAAAATGGCTTAGGCAGTTACTCTATTTTGGTCACATTTGACTCGTCCTGCACTAGCCCATTATTTCCATTTAACTCTATAACGCGAAGCATGATGTTTTCATAACATTAAAAAATGTATATATTAATACATATATATATATATATATTTATAACTATGAAAGTCCACAACAAAAAGAAAATTTTTTCCCAAAATTAAAATTGAAGCGTTATAGGGTTAAAAAGAAGGATGGGTCTTATCAGCGGGTCCAAGACCTTAGCATCATAAATGAATCAGTGATCCGACTGCACCTAGTAGTGCCCAAACCTGTGCCCTCCTAGGGGAAAGTGTGAATGCTTTTATCCCTCTTCCTGTACTTCCAATGAACAAACACACATGTCTGGTAATCCTAAGATTATTTTTGTTTCCTGTGACACTCACCTAATTTCAAGGCCACTGCCACCTCACAAGCTTAGCCTTGTCGTAGTCAAACTGTTCACCTTTTAGACCGTTTGTTTTTCTCAGAAGTTATCGGGTGATTAAAGCTTCTGAACCAAGTGTGCCAGGTCCACGACTACCATCTCCTGGACCACCTCAACCTTATCCATCCTGGATAAAGTTGCCCTCAATGGACAACCCCTCCCAGCAGTGTAGGAAGGGTATGGACCCAAAGCCCCACCTCGCCCCTTTGCCAGCAGGAAGCAGCTAGAGATGTCGTCGCCCAGTACCCCAAAGATTTGGGTCCATATCTCTTCAGGGGGGCAAATGTTAGGTAGCTATACTAGGGACTGGGGCATCCGTTATGCATGCCCATAGGGCCAAGATAAGAGCCCAGTTAGGAGAGGCACCCTGTGCATGCTCAGAGGTCCAGATTTCTGGCCATGAAGGGGAGGTCACCTGGGTGGTTCCTGTACCTGGATTGACCAATCTAGGCCATGTAAATTCAATTCAGCCACTGGGGTCGGCCAGACTTGCCCACCACGCCTCCCTAACGCTCATAAAACTCTCTTGAGTGCAGACCAGGCTTCTGCATGATTTCTCTCTCACTCAGGAAGGCTCTTTGGAGGCAGCTGTGCTGCACATGAGTGGCTGGTGGATACTGTTCAGATGCATGGCTTTCTGCTTGCAAGGGTTTTTGTCTCAGCTGACTGTAAGGGAGGAGGTAGTACGTCTGGATCACAGAGTATCCATGTCCACAAACGAGGCTGCTCATTCCACAGTCCTGGAAGTGCTTTATGAAAACCCTCTGCTTTGCAATGTCACTCCTTGTAGATTAGAGTGGGAGGGGCTGGGACCAAGGTATGCTGCCTCTTACTCCCAGTTGCAGATTTCAGGATGCTGATTGTATCTCTTACAGCATCAGTTAGTGGGCTTGTTGTCTGCCTCAGGCTTTGTTCACGGAGATCCTCCAGCTAGTTGGTGGTGTGTGCGCATGAGCAGAAGCTTCCTGCCAATCCCCCATGAGTAGTAGAGCTCCCATGGTGTGGACTCCATGAAAGCCTTGCCCCAGGCAGCATGCTTACAAAGGAGGGTGGGCCCTGCAGGACAGAGGACCATTCCCCCTGTGGAATGGCCTCAGAGATCCACCTCCCTCTCTGGCCAGCTGCTGGGGCTGTGGGTCCTAAGCATCATGGCTGACTCAGTAATAGACACAGGGTGAGGCGACTCCAGTAGCTGTTTTGACTGGTCTAATCCAGCCTGAGATCATCCTTGCATGAGCCCTCTGCCAAGATTATTTTTGTTTCTTTTATGATCTTTTCATTAGTGGCTCCTACAACACTAACCACAATCCATAAATACATCATCTGTTTGAAGCCCATCTGTACATTAAATGCCCTCCTTATTCACAAAATATCCACTCTCCACCCAAGCCCCTGGCCTCAGCTCCTCATTTTTCCCCCCTCAATGCCCGCCACCCATCCCTCATCAATTCTTTTGTCATATTTTCACCCACCTTTCTTTTGAGGTCAATGAAGATCCTTGTAATCGGTTCCCACTTTCCATCCTGCCCTTCCTCCACCCTCCCAGTATCTCCACTCATAACACTGGTAAAGGGCCCATCCACTCTGGATTCCCCGTGTTTGAAATTCCTATCGGTACTAGAATACCTTCTCTTGTTTGGCCAGATTAGTATGGTAGAACTGGGATCATGATAGTGGGGCAAGAGAAAGCATTAAGAACTAGAGGAAAGTTGTGTTTCATCTTTGCTGTCTCATACCCTGTATTCTTTAATCTCCACTCTAAGATCCTTCTGTAAGGGGATGTCCAGTGCACTGCAAATAGGTTTTGGGTCTATACCCGGCAGTCCCCTCTCATTCTCCATGATAAGATTTTTTTGTTCTCATGATGCCTGTTGCCTTATCCCTTTAAAACTTTGTGATCACACAGGCTGGTATGCTTTCTCCATGTGGGCTCTGTTGCTTCAGAGCCAGATGGCTGTTTCTTTACCCTCAGGCCTTTAAGACCCCACACGCTATATCTTTAGGTAGCTGGACACCATCGGCTTTCTTCACCACATTTGCTTATGCAGCCGCTTTGTGGTCAGTGATTGTGTAGGGAAGGTGAGCATCTTAGAATGCCAATTTAATAGAACAGTGTTATTGCAATGAGGGAGTCCTTGAGCGGAGGCCCTATGTCCATCTGCTACCTTAATACTAAATCTATAAACATATGGACATAGATCTATTTCCCCATGCCCCTTTGTAAATATATGTACATATGTACATGCCTTTATTTAGACGTCTATAACTGGCCCTTGCTTCCCAGCTCACTCTTCTATACTCTTTGATTTTCCTCTTGTGCCCACTGACATGCTCAGTCTTCCTTTGGGTTTCAGTAATTCCTCTTGGTTACATTACCTTTGATCACGCCCTACCAGGCCTCCTACATCCCCCTCACTACCTTTTTCCATCACTTGTTGTACCCTTGTCTCTGGGTTTCTTTACACCACTTCCTTTCCCCCCACCGTGCTCACTCCCATGCCCAATGGAAAGGGCCGGTCACATGTTTACTCCTCCAGATTGTTCATCCAGCCTCTCTTAATTAGACAGACCTGTAAAGGTAATAACATGCACAAAACAAGACTGAGCTAAACCAAGCAGCAAAAAGAAAAAAAAACAAACAAAAATGAAAACAAAACCCAACCCAAATCCAATGACACTAAAAGAAAACAACACTAACCAGAAAGAAAAGTACAAGGACTGTGTGGTGAACTTTAGGAGTGTTTTCCAGTCCAGTCTGTGGGGGCACCGAACCCTGACCACAAAGTCCACCTTTGGCATTCCCCGGGGACTTTGATGCTCCGTTTTCTTACTCTTCCGCTGCACTCTCTTAGTGTCATGCATCGAAGTGGCAGGATCAGTTCGGGCGCAGTTCCCACACTGTGTGTCCAGTGTTGTCCCCTCTAAGGCTATGGGTCTTTGAGGGACGTTTCTCATCGTGGGGCTGCCCATGTGGTCTTCTCTGTGGATTGGCTTCTCTGATTGGGAACATCATCCTCAAGGTGTATTGGGCCAGGGTGTGCTCCATTCTCCCCTCCTCCCCCTTGTTCTGCCCTGTGTTCTCTGATCAGATATGTCCCTCTCCGCGAGCTGCAGATCCGGTGCCATCCTGTGAAATACAATCTTTTGGGGCTGCATGGATGTGGGGGTGGGGGGGTGGGTATCAGCTCAGATCTTTTGAGAGTCCAGGAGATATTGACTGCTCGATGGGCACAGTTCTGTGGGGCACCGTGCTCTTGGTCCAGACGCTGGTTGTGAATATGACTTTGTTGTTAACCAGTTGTGTGTCTCTGGGTCAACTCCCGTGTGTTTTTGAGTGAGTTTTCTAATCTGCAAAGTAAATGTACAGGATTATCCAGACTCCCATGTCAGCAAGTTATCGAGAGGGGTTAATCAGAGACTGTTTCATATAGTGTGTACCTGCGCGCCGCATTCTAGACCTGCGATGGCAATCGTGAGCTCAGGATAGAGATGGTGTCCAGCAGGTAACATACGTGGCTCCATATTGAAACAGGAAGCCCACTGTGGAGATTTGGTCCTTCCGTTGATGGCCACCGGCCACCTAGTCTTCTCCTGCTATAACTGCTTCACTGGCTCAGCAGCTGAGCCAGAAGCCAGTGATATCATAACCAGGTGGCTAACTGGGCCAAAGGGCTGATAGATATTTGTTATTTTGTTGTCTTGGGAAACCCACCTACCCTCCATGCAAACCTTCTGGTGTGAGTTATCTGTGGAAGGAATCATAGGCTCACAGTAATTCACATCTTTCTTCTTGAAAATGTGCCCATATTCCTTTCTGAACCTGACAAGGTGGCCCCTGTGTCCACCAAGAAATTTACTGCCTGGCCTCCTACTTGGAGAGTTAGCCTGGGCTTTTGGCGGTGAAGTGAAACAGAGCCCTGACCCCTTCATTGAGCTTCTTCAAGCATTATTGTCTCTTGCTTGGGTCTTTCTACGTGCAGATGAGGCCCATCCACTCTAGTGGAGGGTCGTGCACCTCTCCTGGGGTTTTCAAGGCACTGATTTTTCCAGTGTCCTTCTTTCCTGCAGTAGGCACATTGGTCCTTCCCCATGGCTTGGCGGTGCCCACAAGTTAGTCTCTCCGTGAGTGGGCCATGCTCTCCTTTTCCTGAGTCTCTGGGGTATCTCATGGCAATTACGATTATTTTAGCTAGCTTCTTTGTCTCTGTCGTGCTAGGGTCATCTCTGTTGTTATACACTCAATGAGCCACTTGTACCAAATCGCTAAGATTTTTCCCTTCAAACCCTTCCCACTTCTTTGTCATGTCTGAGGCAGACTGACTGAGTAATAAAGCCAATACTTATTGCCCTCCTGTTTTCAGTGCCTCCGGGCTGTTAGGGGTATAAAGCCCGTAGGCTTCCCTCAGCCACTCTAGAAAGGCAGGCGGATATTCTCTTATAGGAACCTGAAAATTCTCACTGACCTTAGATAAATTCATAGGTTTCCTAGCTCTTCTGCAGAGGGTCATGTAAGAGCAATGGTTGATACCTGGTAAAGTCCTCTGGGCCTTGCTAGGAATTGAGATCCCACATTGTTGGTGTAGTGGCCAAAAGAGTTTCTCTCAAGTGGGGAGTGCCCGCTCGCTGACCATCAGGTTCACTGACTGCTTACTGGGCCTCTGTCTGGAAGGGCTACCCTCCTCCGTTGTGAACAGCACCTGGAGAAGTTGTTGGCAAGCATTCCAGGTGGGCTGATGAGTATGGAAGTCATACCAGTACTAGTGTGTGTGGGGGGCTGCTTGTTCGGGGTGGGGGTGAGTTTGGGGGGCCGGTGGGGGAGGGAGTGACTCAATAAGGGCCTGTTAGAAGTTTTCTATTTCTGGACCCTAGAAACCTTATAGGGCGGGGGTTGAAAGAAAGGGTTTGAAGCCAGCTCACCCACTCCCAGAGTTCTCCTGCAAAATGGGATAAAGCCGATTAGGGGAGAGTGATGGGGAGGGGAGGGGAGGAGAGGGGTGGGGGAGGGATGGGGGAGGGGAGGGGTGAGGGAGGGGAGGGTTGGGGGAGGGTGATGGGGAGGGATGGCCTCCACCTATGTGGTTTTGGGAACTTGGACCATTTGTTTTTCCGGTCCTTCCATGTTTCCTGAAACCTTGGAAACAAGGGCCCTTCCTTTGCGGGAGGGAGTAAGTCTTTTATATTTGCAGGCTTCTTAGTGGCAATGTCAGCCCACACTTGAAGTAACGGGATCAGATCGGGATATCCTGGTTCCCTTTAACCATAACTATGAACTCTTAGTAACAGGGGATGGGAAAACTAGTCTTGCGTGGGTCAATCAGGGACTCCTTCTGCCCCATCACTTTTAAACAAATTGTAGTGTCTCCAAGCTTTTGGGTTGAAACCACATCCTCTTGGTGAATGCCGAGAGCAGGGGTCCTCAAACTACAACCTGTGGGCCACATGCAGACAGCCGAGGACGTTGATCCTTTCTGCCGGGTGTATGTGCCCCATTTATTTTTTTTTTGAACTTCAAATCAAGATGTGCAGTGAGCACATGAATTTGTTCGTAATATTTGTTTTTTTAAACTATAGTCTTTCCTTCAAAAGGCCTGAGGGATAGTGAACTGGCCCCCTGGGTAAACAGTTTAACAACCCCTGCCCTAAGGTATCCTGGACTTAGGGGTTATTAATCTCCCAGCCCTGAAACATCCCTGAACATTCTACCCGTTGTAGGAGGCACCATGGGAATTTGGACCCCGGGTAATTTACAAGCCTTTACTCCAATTGAACCCAAGAAAATTCAAAATGGCTTAGGCAGTTACTCTATTTTGGTCACTTTTGACTCGTCCTGCACTAGCCCATTATTTCCATTTAACTCTATAACGCGAAGCATGATGTTTTCATAACATTAAAAAATGTATATATTAATACATATATATATTTATAACTATGAAAGTCCACAACAAAAAGAAAATTTTTTCCCAAAATTAAAATTGAAGCGTTATAGGGTTAAAAAGAAGGATGGGTCTTATCAGCGGGTCCAAGACCTTAGCATCATAAATGAATCAGTGATCCGACTGCACCTAGTAGTGCCCAAACCTGTGCCCTCCTAGGGGAAAGTGTGAATGCTTTTATCCCTCTTCCTGTACTTCCAATGAACAAACACACATGTCTGGTAATCCTAAGATTATTTTTGTTTCCTGTGACACTCACCTAATTTCAAGGCCACTGCCACCTCACAAGCTTAGCCTTGTCGTAGTCAAACTGTTCACCTTTTAGACCGTTTGTTTTTCTCAGAAGTTATCGGGTGATTAATGCTTCTGAACCAAGTGTGCCAGGTCCACGACTACCATCTCCTGGACCACCTCAACCTTATCCATCCTGGATAAAGTTGCCCTCAATGGACAACCCCTCCCAGCAGTGTAGGAAGGGTATGGACCCAAAGCCCCACCTCGCCCCTTTTGCCAGCAGGAAGCAGCTAGAGATGTCATCGCCCAGTACCCCCAAAGATTTGGGTCCATATCTCTTCAGGGGGGCAAATGTTAGGTAGCTATACTAGGGACTGGGGCATCCGTTATGCATGCCCATAGGGCCAAGATAAGAGCCCAGTTAGGAGAGGCACCCTGTGCATGCTCAGAGGTCCAGATTTCTGGCCATGAAGGGGAGGTCACCTGGGTGGTTCCTGTACCTGGATTGACCAATCTAGGCCATGTAAATTCAATTCAGCCACTGGGGTCGGCCAGACTTGCCCACCACGCCTCCCTAACGCTCATAAAACTCTCTTGAGTGCAGACCAGGCTTCTGCATGATTTCTCTCTCACTCAGGAAGGCTCTTTGGAGGCAGCTGTGCTGCACATGAGTGGCTGGTGGATACTGTTCAGATGCATGGCTTTCTGCTTGCAAGGGTTTTTGTCTCAGCTGATTGTAAGGGAGGAGGTAGTACGTCTGGATCACAGAGTATCCATGTCCACAAACGAGGCTGCTCATTCCACAGTCCTGGAAGTGCTTTATGAAAACCCTCTGCTTTGCAATGTCACTCCTTGTAGATTAGAGTGGGAGGGGCTGGGACCAAGGTATGCTGCCTCTTACTCCCAGTTGCAGGTTTCTGGATGCTGATTGTATCTCTTACAGCATCAGTTAGTGGGCTTGTTGTCTGCCTCAGGCTTTGTTAACGGAGATCCTCCAGCTAGTTGGTGGTGTGTGCGCATGAGCAGAGGCTTCCTGCCAATCCCCCATGAGTAGTAGAGCTCCCATGGTGTGGACTCCATGAAAGCCTTGCCCCAGGCAGCATGCTTACAAAGGAGGGTGGGCCCTGCAGGACAGAGGACCATTCCCCCTGTGGAATGGCCTCAGAGATCCACCTCCCTCTCTGGCCAGCTGCTGGGGCTGTGGGTCCTAAGCATCATGGCTGACTCAGTAATAGACACAGGGTGAGGCGACTCCAGTAGCTGTTTTGACTGGTCTAATCCAGCCTGAGATCATCCTTGCATGAGCCCTCTGCCAAGATTATTTTTGTTTCTTTTATGATCTTTTCATTAGTGGCTCCTACAACACTAACCACAATCCATAAATACATCATCTGTTTGAAGCCCATCTGTACATTAATTGCCCTCCTTATTCACAAAATATCCACTCTCCACCCAAGCCCCTGGCCTCAGCTCCTCATTTTTCCCCCCTCAATGCCCGCCACCCATCCCTCATCAATCCTTGGAAATGTACTAATTCTTTTGTCATATTTTCACCGACCTTTCTTTTGAGGTCAATGAAGATCCTTGTAATCGGTTCCCACTTTTCATCCTGCCCTTCCTCCACCCTCCCAGTATCTCCACTCATAACACTGGTAAAGGGCCCATCCACTCTGGATCCCCCGTGTTTGAAATTCCTATCGGTACTAGAATACCTTCTCTAGTTTGGCCAGATTAGTATGGTAGAACTGGGATCATGATAGTGGGGCAAGAGAAACCATTAAGAACTAGAGGAAAGTTGTGTTTCATCTTTGCTGTCTCATACCCTGTATTCTTTAATCTCCACTCTGAGATCCTTCTGTAAGGGGATGTCCAGTGCACTGCAAATAGGTTTTGGGTCTATACCCGGCAGTCCCCTCTCATTCTCCATGATAAGATTTTTTTGTTCTCATGATGCCTGTTGCCTTATCCCTTTAAAACTTTGTGATCACACAGGCTGGTATGCTTTCTCCATGTGGGCTCTGTTGCTTCAGAGCCAGATGGCTGTTTCTTTACCCTCAGGCCTTTAAGACCCCACACGCTATATCTTTAGGTAGCTGGACACCATCGGCTTTCTTCACCACATTTGCTTATGCAGCCGCTTTGTGGTCAGTGATTGTGTAGGGAAGGTGAGCATCTTAGAATGCCAATTTAATAAAACAGTGTTATTGCAATGAGGGAGTCCTTGAGCGGAGGCCCTATGTCCATCTGCTACCTCAATACTAAATCTATAAACATATGGACATAGATCTATTTCCCCATGCCCCTTTGTAAATATATGTACATATGTACATGCCTTTATTTAGACGTCTATAACTGGCCCTTGCTTCCCAGCTCACTCTTCTATACTCTTTGATTTTCCTCTTGTGCCCACTGACATGCTCAGTCTTCCTTTGGGTTTCAGTAATTCCTCTTGGTTACATTACCTTTGATCACGCCCTACCAGGCCTCCTACATCCCCCTCACTACCGTTTTCCATCACTTGTTGTACCCTTGTCTCTGGGTTTCTTTACACCACTTCCTTTCCCCCCACCGTGCTCACTCCCATGCCCAATGGAAAGGGCCGGTCACATGTTTACTCCTCCAGATTGTTCATCCAGCCTCTCTTAATTAGACAGACCTGTAAAGGTAATAACATGCACAAAACAAGACTGAGCTAAACCAAGCAGCAAAAAGAAAAAAAAACAAACAAAAATGAAAACAAAACCCAACCCAAATCCAATGACACTAAAAGAAAACAACACTAACCAGAAAGAAAAGTACAAGGACTGTGTGGTGAACTTTAGGAGTGTTTTCCAGTCCAGTCTGTGGGGGCACCGAACCCTGACCACAAAGTCCACCTTTGGCATTCCCCGGGGACTTTGATGCTCCGTTTTCTTACTCTTCCGCTGCACTCTCTTAGTGTCATGCATCGAAGTGGCAGGATCAGTTCGGGCGCAGTTCCCACACTGTGTGTCCAGTGTTGTCCCCTCTAAGGCTATGGGTCTTTGAGGGACGTTTCTCATCGTGGGGCTGCCCATGTGGTCTTCTCTGTGGATTGGCTTCTCTGATTGGGAACATCATCCTCAAGGTGTATTGGGCCAGGGTGTGCTCCATTCTCCCCTCCTCCCCCTTGTTCTGCCCTGTGTTCTCTGATCAGATATGTCCCTCTCCGCGAGCTGCAGATCCGGTGCCATCCTGTGAAATACAATCTTTTGGGGCTGCAAGGATGTGGGGGTGGGGGGGTGGGTATCAGCTCAGATCTTTTGAGAGTCCAGGAGATATTGACTGCTCGATGGGCACAGTTCTGTGGGGCACCGTGCTCTTGGTCCAGACGCTGGTTGTGAATATGACTTTGTTGTTAACCAGTTGTGTGTCTCTGGGTCAACTCCCGTGTGTTTTTGAGTGAGTTTTCTAATCTGCAAAGTAAATGTACAGGATTATCCAGACTCCCATGTCAGCAAGTTATCGAGAGGGGTTAATCAGAGACTGTTTCATATAGTGTGTACCTGCGCGCCGCATTCTAGACCTGCGATGGCAATTATGAGCTCAGGATAGAGATGGTGTCCAGCAGGTAACATACGTGGCTCCATATTGAAACAGGAAGGCCACTGTGGAGATTTGGTCCTTCCGTTGATGGCCACCGGCCACCTAGTCTTCTCCTGCTATAAGTGCTTCACTGGCTCAGCAGCTGAGCCACAAGCCAGTGATATCATAACCAGGTGGCTAACTGGGCCAAAGGGCTGATAGATATTTGTTATTTTGTTTTCTTGGGAAACCCACCTACCCTCCATGCAAACCTTCTGGTGTGAGTTATCTGTGGAAGGAATCATAGGCTCACAGTAATTCACATCTTTCTTCTTGAAAATGTGCCCATATTCCTTTCTGAACCTGACAAGGTGGCCCCTGTGTCCACCAAGAAATTTACTGCCTGGCCTCCTACTTGGAGAGTTAGCCTGGGCTTTTGGCGGCGAAGTGAAACAGAGCCCTGACCCCTTCATTGAGCTTCTTCAAGCATTATTGTCTCTTGCTTGGGTCTTTCTACGTGCAGATGAGGCCCATCCACTCTAGTGGAGGGTCGTGCACCTCTCCTGGGGTTTTCAAGGCACTGATTTTTCCAGTGTCCTTCTTTCCTGCAGTAGGCACATTGGTCCTTCCCCATGGCTTGGCGGTGCCCACAGGTTAGTCTCTCCGTGAGTGGGCCATGCTCTCCTTTTCCTGAGTCTCTGGGGTATCTCATGGCAATTACGATTATTTTAGCTAGCTTCTTTGTCTCTGTCGTGCTAGGGTCATCTCTGTTGTTATACACTCAATGAGCCACTTGTACCAAATCGCTAAGATTTTTCCCTTCAAACCCTTCCCACTTCTTTGTCATGTCTGAGGCAGACTGACTGAGTAATAAAGGCAATACTTATTGCCCTCCTGTTTTCAGTGCCTCCGGGCCGTTAGAGGTATAAAGCCCGTAGGCTTCCCTCAGCCACTCTAGAAAGGCAGGCGGATATTCTCTTATAGGAACCTGAAAATTCTCACTGACCTTAGATAAATTCATAGGTTTCCTAGCTCTTCTGCAGAGGGTCATGTAAGAGCAATGGTTGATACCTGGTAAAGTCCTCTGGGCCTTGCTAGGAATTGAGATCCCACATTGTTGGTGTAGTGGCCAAAAGAGTTTCTCTCAAGTGGGGAGTGCCCGCTCGCTGACCATCAGGTTCACTGACTGCTTACTGGGCCTCTGTCTGGAAGGGCTACCCTCCTCCGTTGTGAACAGCACCTGGAGAAGTTGTTGGCAAGCATTCCAGGTGGGCTGATGAGTATGGAAGTCATACCAGTACTAGTGTGTGTGGGGGGGCTGCTTGTTAGGGGTGGGGGTGAGTTTGGGGGGCCGGTGGGGGAGGGAGTGACTCAATAAGGGCCTGTTAGAAGTTTTCTATTTCTGGACCCTAGAAACCTTATAGGGCGGGGGTTGAAAGAAAGGGTTTGAAGCCAGCTCTCCCACTCCCAGAGTTCTCCTGCAAAATGGGATAAAGCCGATTAGGGGAGAGTGATGGGGAGGGGGAGGGGAGGGGAGGGGTGGGGGAGTGATGGGGGAGGGGAGGGGTGGGGGAGGGTGATGGGGAGGGATGGCCTCCACCTATGTGGTTTTGGGAACTTGGACCGTTTGTTTTTCCGGTCCTTCCATGTTTCCTGAAACCTTGGAAACAAGGGCCCTTTCTTTGCGGGAGGGAGTAAGTCTTTTATATTTGCAGGCTTCTTAGTGGCAATGTCAGCCCACACTTGAAGTAACGGGATCAGATCGGGATATCCTGTTTCCCTTTAACCATAACTATGAACTCTTAGTAACAGGGGATGGGAAAACTAGTCTTGCGTGGGTCAATCAGGGACTCCTTCTGCCCCATCACTTTTAAACAAATTGTAGAGTCCCCAAGCTTTTGGGTTGAAACCACATCCTCTTGGTGAATGCCGAGGGCAGGGGTCCTCAAACTACAACCTGTGGGCCACATGCAGACAGCCGAGGACGTTGATCCTTTCTGCCGGGTGTATGTGCCCCATTTATTTTTTTTTTTTGAACTTCAAATCAAGATGTGCAGTGTGCACATGAATTTGTTCGTAATATTTGTTTTTTTAAACTATAGTCTTTCCTTCAAATGGCCTGAGGGATAGTGAACTGGCCCCCTGGGTAAATAGTTTAAGGACCCCTGCCCTAAGGTATCCTGGACTTAGGGGTTATTAATCTCCCAGCCCTGAAACATCCCTGAACATTCTACCCGTTGTAGGAGGCACCATGGGAATTTGGACCCCGGGTAATTTACAAGCCTTTACTCCAATTGAACCCAAGAAAATTCAAAATGACTTAGGCAGTTACTCTATTTTGGTCACTTTTGACTCGTCCTGCACTAGCCCATTATTTCCATTTAACTCTATAACGCGAAGCATGATGTTTTCATAACATTAAAAAATGTATATATTAATACATATATATATATTTATAACTATGAAAGTCCACAATAAAAAGAAAATTTTTTCCCAAAATTAAAATTGAAGCGTTATAGGGTTAAAAAGAAGGATGGGTCTTATCAGCGGGTCCAAGACCTTAGCATCATAAATGAATCAGTGATCTGACTGCACCTAGTAGTGCCCAAACCTGTGCCCTCCTAGGGGAAAGTGTGAATGCTTTTATCCCTCTTCCTGTACTTCCAATGAACAAACACACATGTCTGGTAATCCTAAGATTATTTTTGTTTCCTGTGACACTCACCTAATTTCAAGGCCACTGCCACCTCACAAGCTTAGCCTTGTCGTAGTCAAACTGTTCACCTTTTAGACCGTTTGTTTTTCTCAGAAGTTATCGGGTGATTAAAGCTTCTGAACCAAGTGTGCCAGGTCCACGACTACCATCTCCTGGACCACCTCAACCTTATCCATCCTGGATAAAGTTGCCCTCAATGGACAACCCCTCCCAGCAGTGTAGGAAGGGTATGGACCCAAAGCCCCACCTCGCCCCTTTTGCCAGCAGGAAGCAGCTAGAGATGTCGTCGCCCAGTACCCCCAAAGATTTGGGTCCATATCTCTTCAGGGGGGCAAATG
Source organism: Tenrec ecaudatus (assembly GCF_050624435.1). Taxonomy (NCBI): domain Eukaryota; kingdom Metazoa; phylum Chordata; class Mammalia; order Afrosoricida; family Tenrecidae; genus Tenrec; species Tenrec ecaudatus. Next base: position 70,348 of record NW_027459217.1, on the reverse strand, counting down.
TTAGGTAGCTATACTAGGGACTGGGGCATCCGTTATGCATGCCCATAGGGCCAAGATAAGAGCCCAGTTAGGAGAGGCACCCTGTGCATGCTCAGAAGTCCAGATTTCTGGCCATGAAGGGGAGGTCACCTGGGTGGTTCCTGTACCTGGATTGACCAATCTAGGCCATGTAAATTCAATTCAGCCACTGGGGTCGGCCAGACTTGCCCACCACGCCTCCCTAACGCTCATAAAACTCTCTTGAGTGCAGACCAGGCTTCTGCATGATTTCTCTCTCGCTCAGGAAGGCTCTTTGGAGGCAGCTGTGCTGCACATGAGTGGCTGGTGGATACTGTTCAGATGCATGGCTTTCTGCTTGCAAGGGTTTTGGTCTCAGCTGACTGTAAGGGAGGAGGTAGTACGTCTGGATCACAGAGTATCCATGTCCACAAACGAGGCTGCTCATTCCACAGTCCTGGAAGTGCTTTATGAAAACCCTCTGCTTTGCAATGTCACTCCTTGTAGATTAGAGTGGGAGGGGCTGGGACCAAGGTATGCTGCCTCTTACTCCCAGTTGCAGGTTTCTGGATGCTGATTGTATCTCTTACAGCATCAGTTAGTGGGCTTGTTGTCTGCCTCAGGCTTTGTTCACGGAGATCCTCCAGCTAGTTGGTGGTGTGTGCGCATGAGCAGAGGCTTCCTGCCAATCCCCCATGAGTAGTAGAGCTCCCATGGTGTGGACTCCAGGAAAGCCTTGCCCCAGGCAGCATGCTTACAAAGGAGGGTGGGCCCTGCAGGACAGAGGACCATTCCCCCTGTGGAATGGCCTCAGAGATCCACCTCCCTCTCTGGCCAGCTGCTGGGGCTGTGGGTCCTAAGCATCATGGCTGACTCAGTAATAGACACAGGGTGAGGCGACTCCAGTAGCTGTTTTGACTGGTCTAATCCAGCCTGAGATCATCCTTGCATGAGCCCTCTGCCAAGATTATTTTTGTTTCTTTTATGATCTTTTCATTAGTGGCTCCTACAACACTAACCACAATCCATAAATACATCATCTGTATGAAGCACATCTGTACATTAATTGCCCTCCTTATTCACAAAATATCCACTCTCCACCCAAGCCCCTGGCCTCAGCTCCTCATTTTTCCCCCCTCAATGCCCGCCACCCATCCCTCATCAATCCTTGGAAATGTACTAATTCTTTTGTCATATTTTCACCCACCTTTCTTTTGAGGTCAATGTAGATCCTTGTAATCGGTTCCCACTTTCCATCCTGCCCTTCCTCCACCCTCCCAGTATCTCCACTCATAACACTGGTAAAGGGCCCATCCACTCTGGATCCCCCGTGTTTGAAATTCCTATCGGTACTAGAATACCTTCTCTAGTTTGGCCAGATTAGTATGGTAGAACTGGGATCATGATAGTGGGGCAAGAGAAAGCATTAAGAACTAGAGGAAAGTTGTGTTTCATCTTTGCTGTCTCATACCCTGTATTCTTTAATCTCCACTCTGAGATCCCTCTGTAAGGGTATGTCCAGTGCACTACAAATAGGTTTTGGGTCTATACCCGGCAGTCCCCTCTCATTCTCCATGATAAGATTTTTTTGTTCTCATGATGCCTGTTGCCTTATCCCTTTAAAACTTTGTGATCACACAGGCTGGTATGCTTTCTCCATGTGGGCTCTGTTGCTTCTGAGCCAGATGGCTGTTTCTTTACCCTCAGGCCTTTAAGACCCCACACGCTATATCTTTAGGTAGCTGGACACCATCGGCTTTCTTCACCACATTTGCTTATGCAGCCGCTTTGTGGTCAGTGATTGTGTAGGGAAGGTGAGCATCTTAGAATGCCAATTTAATAGAACAGTGTTATTGCAATGAGGGAGTCCTTGAGCGGAGGCCCTATGTCCATCAGCTACCTCAATACTAAATCTATAAACATATGGACATAGATCTATTTCCCCATGCCCCTTTGTAAATATATGTATATATGTACATGCCTTTATTTAGACGTCTATAACTGGCCCTTGCTTCCCAGCTCACTCTTCTATACTCTTTGATTTTCCTCTTATGCCCACTGACATGCTCAGTCTTCCTTTGGGTTTCAGTAATTCCTCTTGGTTACATTACCTTTGATCACGCCCTACCAGGCCTCCTACATCCCCCTCACTACCGTTTTCCATCACTTGTTGTACCCTTGTCTCTGGGTTTCTTTACACCACTTCCTTTCCCCCCACCGTGCTCACTCCCATGCCCAATGGAAAGGGCCGGTCACATGTTTACTCCTCCAGATTGTTCATCCAGCCTCTCTTAATTAGACAGACCTGTAAAGGTAATAACATGCACAAAACAAGACTGAGCTAAACCAAGCAGCAAAAAGAAAAGAAAAACAAACAAAAATTAAAACAAAACCCAACCCAAATCCAATGACACTAAAAGAAAACAACACTAACCAGAAAGAAAAGTACAAGGACTGTGTGGTGAACTTTAGGAGTGTTTTCCAGTCCAGTCTGTGGGGGCACCGAACCCTGACCACAAAGTCCACCTTTGGCATTCCCCGGGGACTTTGATGCTCCGTTTTCTTACTCTTCCGCTGCACTCTCTTAGTGTCATGCATCGAAGTGGCAGGATCAGTTCGGGCGCAGTTCCCACACTGTGTGTCCAGTGTTGTCCCCTCTAAGGCTATGGGTCTTTGAGGGACGTTTCTCATCGTGGGGCTGCCCATGTGGTCTTCTCTGTGGATTGGCTTCTCTGATTGGGAACATCATCCTCAAGGTGTATTGGGCCAGGATGTGCTCCATTCTCCCCTCCTCCCCCTTGTTCTGCCCTGTGTTCTCTGATCAGATATGTCCCTCTCCGTGAGCTGCAGATCCGGTGCCATCCTGTGAAATACAATCTTTTGGGGCTGCAAGGATGTGGGGGTGGGGGGGTGGGTATCAGCTCAGATCTTTTGAGAGTCCAGGAGATATTGACTGCTCGATGGGCACAGTTCTGTGGGGCACCGTGCTCTTGGTCCAGACGCTGGTTGTGAATATGACTTTGTTGTTAACCAGTTGTGTGTCTCTGGGTCAACTCCCGTGTGTTTTTGAGTGAGTTTTCTAATCTGCAAAGTAAATGTACAGGATTATCCAGACTCCCATGTCAGCAAGTTATCGAGAGGGGTTAATCAGAGACTGTTTCATATAGTGTGTACCTGCGCGCCGCATTCTAGACCTGCGATGGCAATTATGAGCTCAGGATAGAGATGGTGTCCAGCAGGTAACATACGTGGCTCCATATTGAAACAGGAAGGCCACTGTGGAGATTTGGTCCTTCCGTTGATGGCCACTGGCCACCTAGTCTTCTCCTGCTATAACTGCTTCACTGGCTCAGCAGCTGAGCCAGAAGCCAGTGATATCATAACCAGGTGGCTAGCTGGGCCAAAGGGCTGATAGATATTTGTTATTTTGTTGTCTTGGGAAACCCACCTACCCTCCATGCAAACCTTCTGGTGTGAGTTATCTGTGGAAGGAATCATAGGCTCACAGTAATTCACATATTTCTTCTTGAAAATGTGCCCATATTCCTTTCTGAACCTGACAAGGTGGCCCCTGTGTCCACCAAGAAATTTACTGCCTGGCCTCCTACTTGGAGAGTTAGCCTGGGCTTTTGGCGGCGAAGTGAAACAGAGCCCTGACCCCTTCATTGAGCTTCTTCAAGCATTATTGTCTCTTGCTTGGGTCTTTCTACGTGCAGATGAGGCCCATCCACTCTAGTGGAGGGTCGTGCACCTCTCCTGGGGTTTTCAAGGCACTGATTTTTCCAGTGTCCTTCTTTCCTGCAGTAGGCACATTGGTCCTTCCCCATGGCTTGGCGGTGCCCACAGGTTAGTCTCTCCGTGAGTGGGCCATGCTCTCCTTTTCCTGAGTCTCTGGGGTATCTCATGGCAATTACGATTATTTTAGCTAGCTTCTTTGTCTCTGTCATGCTAGGGTCATCTCTGTTGTTATACACTCAATGAGCCACTTGTACCAAATCGCTAAGATTTTTCCCTTCAAACCCTTCCCACTTCTTTGTCATGTCTGAGGCAGACTGACTGAGTAATAAAGGCAATACTTATTGCCCTCCTGTTTTCAGTGCCTCCGGGCCGTTAGGGGTATAAAGCCCGTAGGCTTCCCTCAGCCACTCTAGAAAGGCAGGCGGATATTCTCTTATAGGAACCTGAAAATTCTCACTGACCTTAGATAAATTCATAGGTTTCCTAGCTCTTCTGCAGAGGGTCATGTAAGAGCAATGGTTGATACCTGGTAAAGTCCTCTGGGCCTTGCTAGGAATTGAGATCCCACATTGTTGGTGTAGTGGCCAAAAGAGTTTCTCTCAAGTGGGGAGTGCCCGCTCGCTGACCATCAGGTTCACTGACTGCTTACTGGGCCTCTGTCTGGAAGGGCTACCCTCCTCCGTTGTGAACAGCACCTGGAGAAGTTGTTGGCAAGCATTCCAGGTGGGCTGATGAGTATGGAAGTCATACCAGTACTAGTGTGTGTGGGGGGCTGCTTGTTAGGGGTGGGGGTGAGTTTGGGGGGCCGGTGGGGGAGGGAGTGACTCAATAAGGGCCTGTTAGAAGTTTTCTATTTCTGGACCCTAGAAACCTTACAGGGCGGGGGTTGAAAGAAAGGGTTTGAAGCCAGCTCTCCCACTCCCAGAGTTCTCCTGCAAAATGGGATAAAGCCGATTAGGGGAGAGTGATGGGGAGGGGAGGGGAGGGGAGGGGTGGGGAAGGGATGGGGGAGGGGAGGGGTGAGGGAGGGGAGGGGTGGGGGAGGGTGATGGGGAGGGATGGCCTCCACCTATGTGGTTTTGGGAACTTGGACCATTTGTTTTTCCGGTCCTTCCATGTTTCCTGAAACCTTGGAAACAAGGGCCCTTTCTTTGCGGGAGGGAGTAAGTCTTTTATATTTGCAGGCTTCTTAGTGGCAATGTCAGCCCACACTTGAAGTAACGGGATCAGATCGGGATATCCTGGTTCCCTTTAACCATAACTATGAACTCTTAGTAACAGGGGATGGGAAAACTAGGCTTGCGTGGGTCAATCAGGGACTCCTTCTGCCCCATCACTTTTAAACAAATTGTAGAGTCTCCAAGCTTTTGGGTTGAAACCACATCCTCTTGGTGAATGCCAAGGGCAGGGGTCCTCAAACTACAACCTGTGGGCCACATGCAGACAGCCGAGGACGTTGATCCTTTCTGCCGGGTGTATGTGCCCCATTTATTTTTTTTTTTGAACTTCAAATCAAGATGTGCAGTGTGCACATGAATTTGTTCGTAATATTTGTTTTTTTAAAACTATAGTCTTTCCTTCAAAAGGCCTGAGGGATAGTGAACTGGCCCCCTGGGTAAACAGTTTAAGGACCCCTGCCCTAAGGTATCCTGGACTTAGGGGTTATTAAACTCCCAGCCCTGAAACATCCCTGAACATTCTACCCATTGTAGGAGGCACCATGGGAATTTGGACCCCGGGTAATTTACAAGCCTTTACTCCAATTGAACCCAAGAAAATTCAAAATGACTTAGGCAGTTACTCTATTTTGGTCACTTTTGACTCGTCCTGCACTAGCCCATTATTTCCATTTAACTCTATAACGCGAAGCATGATGTTTTCATAACATTAAAAAATGTATATATTAATACATATATATATATTTATAACTATGAAAGTCCACAACAAAAAGAAAATTTTTTCCCAAAATTAAAATTGAAGCGTTATAGGGTTAAAAAGAAGGATGGGTCTTATCAGCGGGTCCAAGACCTTAGCATCATAAATGAATCAGTGATCCGACTGCACCTAGTAGTGCCCAAACCTGTGCCCTCCTAGGGGAAAGTGTGAATGCTTTTATCCCTCTTCCTGTACTTCCAATGAACAAACACACATGTCTGGTAATCCTAAGATTATTTTTGTTTCCTGTGACACTCACCTAATTTCAAGGCCACTGCCACCTCACAAGCTTAGCCTTGTCGTAGTCAAACTGTTCACCTTTTAGACCGTTTGTTTTTCTCAGAAGTTATCGGGTGATTAAAGCTTCTGAACCAAGTGTGCCAGGTCCACGACTACCATCTCCTGGACCACCTCAACCTTATCCATCCTGGATAAAGTTGCCCTCAATGGACAACCCCTCCCAGCAGTGTAGGAAGGGTATGGACCCAAAGCCCCACCTCGCCCCTTTTGCCAGCAGGAAGCAGCTAGAGATGTCGTCGCCCAGTACCCCCAAAGATTTGGGTCCATATCTCTTCAGGGGGGCAAATGTTAGGTAGCTATACTAGGGACTGGGGCATCCGTTATGCATGCCCATAGGGCCAAGATAAGAGCCCAGTTAGGAGAGGCACCCTGTGCATGCTCAGAGGTCCAGATTTCTGGCCATGAAGCGGAGGTCACCTGGGTGGTTCCTGTACCTGGATTGACCAATCTAGGCCATGTAAATTCAATTCAACCACTGGGGTCGGCCAGACTTGCCCACCACGCCTCCCTAACGCTCATAAAACTCTCTTGAGTGCAGACCAGGCTTCTGCATGATTTCTCTCTCACTCAGGAAGGCTCTTTGGAGGCAGCTGTGCTGCACATGAGTGGCTGGTGGATACTGTTCAGATGCATGGCTTTCTGCTTGCAAGGGTTTTTGTCTCAGCTGACTGTAAGGGAGGAGGTAGTACGTCTGGATCACAGAGTATCCATGTCCACAAACGAGGCTGCTCATTCCACAGTCCTGGAAGTGCTTTATGAAAACCCTCTGCTTTGCAATGTCACTCCTTGTAGATTAGAGTGGGAGGGGCTGGGACCAAGGTATGCTGCCTCTTACTCCCAGTTGCAGGTTTCTGGATGCTGATTGTATCTCTTACAGCATCAGTTAGTGGGCTTGTTGTCTGCCTCAGGCTTTGTTCACGGAGATCCTCCAGCTAGTTGGTGGTGTGTGCGCATGAGCAGAGGCTTCCTGCCAATCCACCATGAGTAGTAGAGCTCCCATGGTGTGGACTCCAGGAAAGCCTTGCCCCAGGCAGCATGCTTACAAAGGAGGGTGGGCCCTGCAGGACAGAGGACCATTCCCCCTGTGGAATGGCCTCAGCGATCCACCTCCCTCTCTGGCCAGCTGCTGGGGCTGTGGGTCCTAAGCATCATGGCTGACTCAGTAATAGACACAGGGTGAGGCGACTCCAGTAGCTGTTTTGACTGGTCTAATCCAGCCTGAGATCATCCTTGCATGAGCCCTCTGCCAAGATTATTTTTGTTTCTTTTATGATCTTTTCATTAGTGGCTCCTACAACACTAACCACAATCCATAAATACATCATCTGTATGAAGCACATCTGTACATTAATTGCCCTCCTTATTCACAAAATATCCACTCTCTACCCAAGCCCCTGGCCTCAGCTCCTCATTTTTCCCCCCTCAATGCCCGCCACCCATCCCTCATCAATCCTTGGAAATGTACTAATTCTTTTGTCATATTTCACCCTCCTTTCTTTTGAGGTCAATGAAGATCCTTGTAATCGGTTCCCACTTTCCATCCAGCCCTTCCTCCACCCTCCCAGTATCTCCACTCATAACACTGGTAAAGGGCCCATCCACTCTGGATCCCCCGTGTTTGAAATTCCTATCGGTACTAGAATACCTTCTCTAGTTTGGCCAGATTAGTATGGTAGAACTGGGATCATGATAGTGGGGCAAGAGAAAGCATTAAGAACTAGAGGAAAGTTGTGTTTCATCTTTGCTGTCTCATACCCTGTATTCTTTAATCTCCACTCTGAGATCCTTCTGTAAGGGTATGTCCAGTGCACTGCAAATAGGTTTTGGGTCTATACCCGGCAGTTCCCTCTCATTCTCCATGATAAGATTTTTTTGTTCTCATGATGCCTGTTGCCTTATCCCTTTAAAACTTTGTGATCACAGAGGCTGGTATGCTTTCTCCATGTGGGGTCTGTTGCTTCAGAGCCAGATGGCTGTTTCTTTACCCTCAGGCCTTTAAGACCCCACACGCTATATCTTTAGGTAGCTGGACACCATCGGCTTTCTTCACCACATTTGCTTATGCAGCCGCTTTGTGGTCAGTGATTGTGTAGGGAAGGTGAGCATCTTAGAATGCCAATTTAATAGAACAGTGTTATTGCAATGAGGGAGTCCTTGAGCGGAGGCCCTATGTCCATCTGCTACCTCAATACTAAATCTATAAACATATGGACATAGATCTATTTCCCCATGCCCCTTTGTAAATATATGTACATATGTACATGCCTTTATTTAGACGTCTATAACTGGCCCTTGCTTCCCAGCTCACTCTTCTATACTCTTTGATTTTCCTCTTGTGCCCACTGACATGCTCAGTCTTCCTTTGGGTTTCAGTAATTCCTCTTGGTTACATTACCTTTGATCACGCCCTACCAGGCCTCCTACATCCCCCTCACTACCGTTTTCCATCACTTGTTGTACCCTTGTCTCTGGGTTTCTTTACACCACTTCCTTTCCCCCCACCGTGCTCACTCCCATGCCCAATGGAAAGGGCCGGTCACATGTTTACTCCTCCAGATTGTTCATCCAGCCTCTCTTAATTAGAAAGACCTGTAAAGGTAATAACATGCACAAAACAAGACTGAGCTAAACCAAGCAGCAAAAAGAAAAAAAAACAAACAAAAATGAAAACAAAACCCAACCCAAATCCAATGACACTAAAAGAAAACAACACTAACCAGAAAGAAAAGTACAAGGACTGTGTGGTGAACTTTAGGAGTGTTTTCCAGTCCAGTCTGTGGGGGCACCGAACCCTGACCACAAAGTCCACCTTTGGCATTCCCCGGGGACTTTGATGCTCCGTTTTCTTACTCTTCCGCTGCACTCTCTTAGTGTCATGCATCGAAGTGGCAGGATCAGTTCGGGCGCAGTTCCCACACTGTGTGTCCAGTGTTGTCCCCTCTAAGGCTATGGGTCTTTGAGGGACGTTTCTCATCGTGGGGCTGCCCATGTGGTCTTCTCTGTGGATTGGCTTCTCTGATTGGGAACATCATCCTCAAGGTGTATTGGGCCAGGATGTGCTCCATTCTCCCCTCCTCCCCCTTGTTCTGCCCTGTGTTCTCTGATCAGATATGTCCCTCTCCGCGAGCTGCAGATCCGGTGCCATCCTGTGAAATACAATCTTTTGGGGCTGCAAGGATGTGGGGGGGGTGGGTATTAGCTCAGATCTTTTGAGAGTCCAGGAGATATTGACTGCTCGATGGGCACAGTTCTGTGGGGCACCGTGCTCTTGGTCCAGACGCTGGTTGTGAATATGACTTTGTTGTTAACCAGTTGTGTGTCTCTGGGTCAACTCCCGTGTGTTTTTGAGTGAGTTTTCTAATCTGCAAAGTAAATGTACAGGATTATCCAGACTCCCATGTCAGCAAGTTATCGAGAGGGGTTAATCAGAGACTGTTTCATATAGTGTGTACCTGCGCGCCACATTCTAGACCTGCGATGGCAATTATGAGCTCAGGATAGAGATGGTGTCCAGCAGGTAACATACGTGGCTCCATATTGAAACAGGAAGCCCACTGTGGAGATTTCTTCCTTCCGTTGATGGCCACTGGCCACCTAGTCTTCTCCTGCTATAACTGCTTCACTGGCTCAGCAGCTGAGCCACAAGCCAGTGATATCATAACCAGGTGGCTAACTGGGCCAAAGGGCTGATAGATATTTGTTATTTTGTTGTCTTGGGAAACCCACCTACCCTCCATGCAAACCTTCTGGTGTGAGTTATCTGTGGAAGGAATCATAGGCTCACAGTAATTCACATCTTTCTTCTTGAAAATGTGCCCATATTCCTTTCTGAACCTGACAAGGTGGCCCCTGTGTCCACCAAGAAATTTACTGCCTGGCCTCCTACTTGGAGAGTTAGCCTGGGCTTTTGGCGGCGAAGTGAAACAGAGCCCTGACCCCTTCATTGAGCTTCTTCAGGCATTATTGTCTCTTGCTTGGGTCTTTCTACGTGCAGATGAGGCCCATCCACTCTAGTGGAGGGTCGTGCACCTCTCCTGGGGTTTTCAAGGCACTGATTTTTCCAGTGTCCTTCTTTCCTGCAGTAGGCACATTGGTCCTTCCCCATGGCTTGGCGGTGCCCACAGGTTAGTCTCTCCGTGAGTGGGCCATGCTCTCCTTTTCCTGAGTCTCTGGGGTATCTCATGGCAATTACGATTATTTTAGCTAGCTTCTTTGTCTCTGTCGTGCTAGGGTCATCTCTGTTGTTATACACTCAATGAGCCACTTGTACCAAATCGCTAAGATTTTTCCCTTCAAACCCTTCCCACTTCTTTGTCATGTCTGAGGCAGACTGACTGAGTAATAAAGGCAATACTTATTGCCCTCCTGTTTTCAGTGCCTCCGGGCCGTTAGGGGTATAAAGCCCGTAGGCTTCCCTCAGCCACTCTAGAAAGGCAGGCGGATATTCTCTTATAGGAACCTGAAAATTCTCACTGACCTTAGATAAATTCATAGGTTTCCTAGCTCTTCTGCAGAGGGTCATGTAAGAGCAATGGTTGATACCTGGTAAAGTCCTCTGGGCCTTGCTAGGAATTGAGATCCCACATTGTTGGTGTAGTGGCCAAAAGAGTTTCTCTCAAGTGGGGAGTGCCCGCTCGCTGACCATCAGGTTCACTGACTGCTTACTGGGCCTCTGTCTGGAAGGGCTACCCTCCTCCGTTGTGAACAGCACCTGGAGAAGTTGTTGGCAAGCATTCCAGGTGGGCTGATGAGTATGGAAGTCATACCAGTACTAGTGTGTGTGGGGGGCTGCTTGTTAGGGGTGGGGGTGAGTTTGGGGGGCCGGTGGGGGAGGGAGTGACTCAATAAGGGCCTGTTAGAAGTTTTCTATTTCTGGACCCTAGAAACCTTATAGGGCGGGGGTTGAAAGAAAGGGTTTGAAGCCAGCTCTCCCACTCCCAGAGTTCTCCTGCAAAATGGGATAAAGCCGATTAGGGGAGAGTGATGGGGAGGGGAGGGGAGGGGAGGGGTGGGGGAGGGATGGGGGAGGGGAGGGGTGAGGGAGGGGAGGGGTGGGGAGGGTGATGGGGAGGGATGGCCTCCACCTATGTGGTTTTGGGAACTTGGACCGTTTGTTTTTCCGGTCCTTCCATGTTTCCTGAAACCTTGGAAACAAGGGCCCTTTCTTTGCGGGAGGGAGTAAGTCTTTTATATTTGCAGGCTTCTTAGTGGCAATGTCAGCCCACACTTGAAGTAACGGGATCAGATCGGGATATCCTGGTTCCCTTTAACCATAACTATGAACTCTTAGTAACAGGGGATGGGAAAACTAGTCTTGCGTGGGTCAATCAGGGACTCCTTCTGCCCCATCACTTTTAAACAAATTGTAGAGTCTCCAAGCTTTTGGGTTGAAACCACATCCTCTTGGTGAATGCCGAGAGCAGGGGTCCTCAAACTACAACCTGTGGGCCACATGCAGACAGCCGAGGACGTCGATCCTTTCTGCCGGGTGTATGTGCCCCATTTATTTTTTTTTTTGAACTTCAAATCAAGATGTGCAGTGTGCACATGAATTTGTTCGTAATATTTGTTTTTTTAAACTATAGTCTTTCCTTCAAAAGGCCTGAGGGATAGTGAACTGGCCCCCTGGGTAAACAGTTTAACGACCCCTGCCCTAAAGTATCCTGGACTTAGGGGTTATTAATCTCCCAGCCCTGACACATCCCTGAACATTCTACCCGTTGTAGGAGGCACCATGGGAATTTGGACCCCGGGTAATTTACAAGCCTTTACTCCAATTGAACCCAAGAAAATTCAAAATGGCTTAGGCAGTTACTCTATTTTTGTCACTTTTGACTCGTCCTGCACTAGCCCATTATTTCCATTTAACTCTATAACGCGAAGCATGATGTTTTCATAACATTAAAAAATGTATATATTAATACATATATATATATATTTATAACTATGAAAGTCCACAACAAAAAGAAAATTTTTTCCCAAAATTAAAATTGAAGCGTTATAGGGTTAAAAAGAAGGATGGGTCTTATCAGCGGGTCCAAGACCTTAGCATCATAAATGAATCAGTAATCCGACTGCACCTAGTAGTGCCCAAACCTGTGCCCTCCTAGGGGAAAGTGTGAATGCTTTTATCCCTCTTCCTGTACTTCCAATGAACAAACACACATGACTGGTAATCCTAAGATTATTTTTGTTTCCTGTGACACTCACCTAATTTCAAGGCCACTGCCACCTCACAAGCTTAGCCTTGTCGTAGTCAAACTGTTCACCTTTTAGACCGTTTGTTTTTCTCAGAAGTTATCGGGTGATTAAAGCTTCTGAACCAAGTGTGCCAGGTCCACGACTACCATCTCCTGGACCACCTCAACCTTATCCATCCTGGATAAAGTTGCCCTCAATGGACAACCCCTCCCAGCAGTGTAGGAAGGGTATGGACCCAAAGCCCCACCTCGCCCCTTTTGCCAGCAGGAAGCAGCTAGAGATGTCGTCGCCCAGTACCCCCAAAGATTTGGGTCCATATCTCTTCAGGGGGGCAAATGTTAGGTAGCTATACTAGGGACTGGGGCATCCGTTATGCATGCCCATAGGGCCAAAATAAGAGCCCAGTTAGGAGAGGCACCCTGTGCATGCTCAGAGGTCCAGATTTCTGGCCATGAAGGGGAGGTCACCTGGGTGGTTCCTGTACCTGGATTGACCAATCTAGGCCATGTAAATTCAATTCAGCCACTGGGGTCGGCCAGACTTGCCCACCACGCCTCCCTAACGCTCATAAAACTCTCTTGAGTGCAGACCAGGCTTCTGCATGATTTCTCTCTCACTCAGGAAGGCTCTTTGGAGGCAGCTGTGCTGCACATGAGTGGCTGGTGGATACTGTTCAGATGCATGGCTTTCTGCTTGCAAGGGTTTTTGTCTCAGCTGACTGGAAGGGAGGAGGTAGTACGTCTGGATCACAGAGTATCCATGTCCACAAACGAGGCTGCTCATTCCACAGTCCTGGAAGTGCTTTATGAAAACCCTCTGCTTTGCAATGTCACTCCTTGTAGATTAGAGTGGGAGGGGCTGGGACCAAGGTATGCTGCCTCTTACTCCCAGTTGCAGGTTTCTGGATGCTGATTGTATCTCTTACAGCATCAGTTAGTGGGCTTGTTGTCTGCCTCAGGCTTTGTTCACGGAGATCCTCCAGCTAGTTGGTGGTGTGTGCGCATGAGCAGAGGCTTCCTGCCAATCCCCCATTAGTAGTAGAGCTCCCATGGTGTGGACTCCATGAAAGCCTTGCCCCAGGCAGCATGCTTACAAAGGAGGGTGGGCCCTGCAGGACAGAGGACCATTCCCCCTCTGGAATGGCCTCAGAGATCCACCTCCCTCTCTGGCCAGCTGCTGGGGCTGTGGGTCCTAAGCATCATGGCTGACTCAATAATAGACACAGGGTGAGGCGACTCCAGTAGCTGTTTTGACTGGTCTAATCCAGCCTGAGATCATCCTTGCATGAGCCCTCTGCCAAGATTATTTTTGTTTCTTTTATGATCTTTTCATTAGTGGCTCCTACAACACTAACCACCATCCATAAATACATCATCTGTTTGAAGCCCATCTGTACATTAATTGCCCTCCTTATTCACAAAATATCCACTCTCCACCCAAGCCCCTGGCCTCAGCTCCTCATTTTTCCCCCCTCAATGCCCGCCACCCATCCCTCATCAATCCTTGGAAATGTACTAATTCTTTTGTCATATTTTCACCCACCTTTCTTTTGAGGTCAATGAAGATCCTTGTAATCGGTTCCCACTTTCCATCCTGCCCTTCCTCCACCCTCCCAGTATCTCCACTCATAACACTGGTAAAGGGCCCATCCACTCTGGATTCCCCGTGTTTGAAATTCCTATCGGTACTAGAATACCTTCTCTAGTTTGGCCAGATTAGTATGGTAGAACTGGGATCATGATAGTGGGGCAAGAGAAAGCATTAAGAACTAGAGGAAAGTTGTGTTTCATCTTTGCTGTCTCATACCCTGTATTCTTTAATCTCCACTCTGAGATCCTTCTGTAAGGGGATGTCCAGTGCACTGCAAATAGGTTTTGGGTCTATACCCGGCAGTCCCCTCTCATTCTCCATGATAAGATTTTTTTGTTCTCATGATGCCTGTTGCCTTATCCCTTTAAAACTTTGTGATCACACAGGCTGGTATGCTTTCTCCATGTGGGCTCTGTTGCTTCAGAGCCAGATGGCTGTTTCTTTACCCTCAGGCCTTTAAGACCCCACACGCTATATCTTTAGGTAGCTGGACACCATCGGCTTTCTTCACCACATTTGCTTATGCAGCCGCTTTGTGGTCAGTGATTGTGTAGGGAAGGTGAGCATCTTAGAATGCCAATTTAATAGAACAGTGTTATTGCAATGAGGGAGTCCTTGAGCGGAGGCCCTATGTCCATCTGCTACCTTAATACTAAATCTATAAACATATGGACATAGATCTATTTCCCCATGCCCCTTTGTAAATATATGTACATATGTACATGCCTTTATTTAGACGTCTATAACTGGCCCTTGCTTCCCAGCTCACTCTTCTATACTCTTTGATTTTCCTCTTGTGCCCACAGACATGCTCAGTCTTCCTTTGGGTTTCAGTAATTCCTCTTGGTTACATTACCTTTGATCACGCCCTACCAGGCCTCCTACATCCCCCTCACTACCGTTTTCCATCACTTGTTGTACCCTTGTCTCTGGGTTTCTTTACACCACTTCCTTTCCCCCCACCGTGCTCACTCCCATGCCCAATGGAAAGGGCCGGTCACATGTTTACTCCTCCAGATTGTTCATCCAGCCTCTCTTAATTAGACAGACCTGTAAAGGTAATAACATGCACAAAACAAGACTGAGCTAAACCAAGCAGCAAAAAGAAAAAAAAACAAACAAAAATGAAAACAAAACCCAACCCAAATCCAATGACACTAAAAGAAAACAACACTAACCAGAAAGAAAAGTACAAGGACTGTGTGGTGAACTTTAGGAGTGTTTTCCAGTCCAGTCTGTGGGGGCACTGAACCCTGACCACAAAGTCCACCTTTGGCATTCCCCGGGGACTTTGATGCTCCGTTTTCTTACTCTTCCGCTGCACTCTCTTAGTGTCATGCATCGAAGTGGCAGGATCAGTTCGGGCGCAGTTCCCACACTGTGTGTCCAGTGTTGTCCCCTCTAAGGCTATGGGTCTTTGAGGGACGTTTCTCATCGTGGGGCTGCCCATGTGGTCTTCTCTGTGGATTGGCTTCTCTGATTGGGAACATCATCCTCAAGGTGTATTGGGCCAGGATGTGCTCCATTCTCCCCTCCTCCCCCTTGTTCTGCCCTGTGTTCTCTGATCAGATATGTCCCTCTCCGCGAGCTGCAGATCCGGTGCCATCCTGTGAAATACAATCTTTTGGGGCTGCAAGGATGTGGGGGGGGGGTGGGTATCAGCTCAGATCTTTTGAGAGTCCCGGAGATATTGACTGCTCGATGGGCACAGTTCTGTGGGGCACCGTGCTCTTGGTCCAGACGCTGGTTTTGAATATGACTTTGTTGTTAACCAGTTGTGTGTCTCTGGGTCAACTCCCGTGTGTTTTTGAGTGAGTGTTCTAATCTGCAAAGTAAATGTACAGGATTATCCAGACTCCCATGTCAGCAAGTTATCGAGAGGGGTTAATCAGAGACTGTTTCATATAGTGTGTACCTGCGCGCCGCATTCTAGACCTGCGATGGCAATTATGAGCTCAGGATAGAGATGGTGTCCAGCAGGTAACATACGTGGCTCCATATTGAAACAGGAAGGCCACTGTGGAGATTTGGTCCTTCCGTTGATGGCCACCGGCCACCTAGTCTTCTCCTGGTATAAGTGCTTCACTGGCTCAGCAGCTGAGCCAGAAGCCAGTGATATCATAACCAGGTGGCTAACTGGGCCAAAGGGCTGATAGATATTTGTTATTTTGTTGTCTTGGGAAACCCACCTACCCTCCATGCAAACCTTCCGGTGTGAGTTATCTTTGGAAGGAATCATAGGCTCACAGTAATTCACATCTTTCTTCTTGAAAATGTGCCCATATTCCTTTCTGAACCTGACAAGGTGGCCCCTGTGTCCACCAAGAAATTTACTGCCTGGCCTCCTACTTGGAGAGTTAGCCTGGGCTTTTGGCGGCGAAGTGAAACAGAGCCCTGACCCCTTCATTGAGCTTCTTCAAGCATTATTGTCTCTTGCTTGGGTCTTTCTACGTGCAGATGAGGCCCATCCACTCTAGTGGAGGGTCGTGCACCTCTCCTGGGGTTTTCAAGGCACTGATTTTTCCAGTGTCCTTCTTTCCTGCAGTAGGCACATTGGTCCTTCCCCATGGCTTGGCGGTGCCCACAGGTTAGTCTCTCCGTGAGTGGGCCATGCTCTCCTTTTCCTGAGTCTCTGGGGTATCTCATGGCAATTACGATTATTTTAGCTAGCTTCTTTGTCTCTGTCGTGCTAGGGTCATCTCTGTTGTTATACACTCAATGAGCCACTTGTACCAAATCGCTAAGATTTTTCCCTTCAAACCCTTCCCACTTCTTTGTCATGTCTGAGGCAGACTGACTGAGTAATAAAGGCAATACTTATTGCCCTCCTGTTTTCAGTGCCTCCGGGCCGTTAGGGGTATAAAGCCCGTAGGCTTCCCTCAGCCACTCTAGAAAGGCAGGCGGATATTCTCTTATAGGAACCTGAAAATTCTCACTGACCTTAGATAAATTCATAGGTTTCCTAGCTCTTCTGCAGAGGGTCATGTAAGAGCAATGGTTGATACCTGGTAAAGTCCTCTGGGCCTTGCTAGGAATTGAGATCCCACATTGTTGGTGTAGTGGCCAAAAGAGTTTCTCTCAAGTGGGGAGTGCCCGCTCGCTGACCATCAGGTTCACTGACTGCTTACTGGGCCTCTGTCTGGAAGGGCTACCCTCCTCCGTTGTGAACAGCACCTGGAGAAGTTGTTGGCAAGCATTCCAGGTGGGCTGATGAGTATGGAAGTCATACCAGTACTAGTGTGTGTGGGGGGGCTGCTTGTTAGGGGTGGGGGTGAGTTTGGGGGGCCGGTGGGGGAGGGAGTGACTCAATAAGGGCCTGTTAGAAGTTTTCTATTTCTGGACCCTAGAAACCTTATAGGGCGGGGGTTGAAAGAAAGGGTTTGAAGCCAGCTCTCCCACTCCCAGAGTTCTCCTGCAAAATGGGATAAAGCCGATTAGGGGAGAGTGATGGGGAGGGGAGGGGAGGGGAGGGATGGGGGATGGATGGGGGAGGGGAGGGGTGAGGGAGGAGAGGGGTGGGGGAGGGTGATGGGGAGGGATGGCCTCCACCTATGTGGTTTTGGGAACTTGGACCGTTTGTTTTTCCGGTCCATCCATGTTTCCTGAAACCTTGGAAACAAGGGCCCTTTCTTTGCGGGAGGGAGTAAGTCTTTTATATTTGCTGGCTTCTTAGTGGCAATGTCAGCCCACACTTGAAGTAACGGGATCAGATCGGGATATCCTGGTTCCCTTTAACCAAAACTATGAACTCTTAGTAATAGGGGATGGGAAAACTAGTCTTGCGTGGGTCAAACAGGGACTCTTTCTGCCCCATCACTTTTAAACAAATTGTAGAGTCTCCAAGCTTTTGGGTTGAAACCACATCCTCTTGGTGAATGCCGAGAGCAGGGGTCGTCAAACTACAACCTGTGGGCCACATGCAGACAGACGAGGACGTCGATCCTTTCTGCCGGGTGTATGTGCCCCATTTATTTTTTTTTTTTAAACTTCAAATCAAGATGTGCAGTGTGCACATGAATTTGTTCGTAATATTTGTTTTTTTAAACTATAGTCTTTCCTTCAAAAGGCCCGAGGGATAGTGAACTGGCCCCCTGGGTAAACAGTTTAAGGACCCCTGCCCTAAGGTATCATGGACTTAGGGGTTATTAATCTCCCAGCCCTGAAACATCCCTGAACATTCTACCCGTTGTAGGAGGCACCATGGGAATTTGGACCCCGGGTAATTTACAAGCCTTTACCCCAATTGAACCCAAGAAAATTCAAAATGACTTTGGCAGTTACTCTATTTTGGTCACTTTTGACTCGTCCTGCACTAGCCCATTATTTCCATTTAACTCTATAACGCGAAGCATGATGTTTTCATAACATTAAAAAATGTATATTAATACATATATATATATTTATAACTATGAAAGTCCACATCAAAAAGAAAATTTTTTCCCAAAATTAAAATTGAAGCGTTATAGGGTTAAAAAGAAGGATGGGTCTTATCAGCGGGTCCAAGACCTTAGCATCATAAATGAATCAGTGATCCGACTGCACCTAGTAGTGCCCAAACCTGTGCCCTCCTAGGGGAAAGTGTGAATGCTTTTATCCCTCTTCCTGTACTTCCAATGAACAAACACACATGTCTGGTAATCCTAAGATTATTTTTGTTTCCTGTGACACTCACCTAATTTCAAGGCCACTGCCACCTCACAAGCTTAGCCTTGTCGTAGTCAAACTGTTCACTTTTAGACCGTTTGTTTTTCTCAGAAGTTATCGGGTGATTAAAGCTTCTGAACCAAGTGTGCCAGGTCCACGACTACCATCTCCTGGACCACCTCAACCTTATCCATCCTGGATAAAGTTGCCCTCAATGGACAACCCCTCCCAGCAGTGTAGGAAGGGTATGGACCCAAAGCCCCACCTCGCCCCTTTTGCCAGCAGGAAGCAGCTAGAGATGTCGTCGCCCAGTACCCCCAAAGATTTGGGTCCATATCCCTTCAGGGGGGCAAATGTTAGGTAGCTATACTAGGGACTGGGGCATCCGTTATGCATGCCCATAGGGCCAAGATAAGAGCCCAGTTAGGAGAGGCACCCTGTGCATGCTCAGAGGTCCAGATTTCTGGCCATGAAGGGGAGGTCACCTGGGTGGTTCCTGTACCTGGATTGACCAATCTAGGCCATGTAAATTCAATTCAGCCACTGGGGTCGGCCAGACTTGCCCACCACGCCTCCCTAACGCTCATAAAACTCTCTTGAGTGCAGACCAGGCTTCTGCATGATTTCTCTCTCACTCAGGAAGGCTCTTTGGAGGCAGCTGTGCTGCACATGAGTGGCTGGTGGATACTGTTCAGATGCATGGCTTTCTGCTTGCAAGGGTTTTTGTCTCAGCTGACTGTAAGGGAGGAGGTAGTACGTCTGGATCACAGAGTATCCATGTCCACAAACGAGGCTGCTCATTCCACAGTCCTGGAAGTGCTTTATGAAAACCCTCTGCTTTGCAATGTCACCCCTTGTAGATTAGAGTGGGAGGGGCTGGGACCAAGGTATGCTGCCTCTTACTCCCAGTTGCAGGTTTCTGGATGCTGATTGTATCTCTTACAGCATCAGTTAGTGGGCTTGTTGTCTGCCTCAGGCTTTGTTCACGGAGATCCTCCAGCTAGTTGGTGGTGTGTGCGAATGAGCAGAGGCTTCCTGCCAATCCCCCATGAGTAGTAGAGCTCCCATGGTGTGGACTCCAGGAAAGCCTTGCCCCAGGCAGCATGCTTACAAAGGAGGGTGGGCCCTGCAGGACAGAGGACCATTCCCCCTGTGGAATGGCCTCAGAGATCCACCTCCCTCTCTGGCCAGCTGCTGGGGCTGTGGGTCCTAAGCATCATGGCTGACTCAGTAATAGACACAGGGTGAGGCGATTCCAGTAGCTGTTTTGACTGGTCTAATCCAGCCTGAGATCATCCTTGCATGAGCCCTCTGCCAAGATTATTTTTGTTTCTTTTATGATCTTTTCATTAGCGGCTCCTACAACACTAACCACAATCCATAAATACATCATCTGTTTGAAGCCCATCTGTACATTAATTGCCCTCCTTATTCACAAAATATCCACTCTCCACCCAAGCCCCTGGCCTCAGCTCCTCATTTTCCCCCCCTCAATGCCCGCCACCCATCCCTCATCAATCCTTGGAAATGTACTAATTCTTTTGTCATATTTTCACCCACCTTTCTTTTGAGGTCAATGAAGATCCTTGTAATCGGTTCCCACTTTCCATCCTGCCCTTCCTCCACCCTCCCAGTATCTCCATTCATAACACTGGTAAAGGGCCCATCCACTCTGGATTCCCCGTGTTTGAAATTCCTATCGGTTCTAGAATACCTTCTCTAGTTTGGCCAGATTAGTATGGTAGAACTGGGATCATGATAGTGGGGCAAGAGAAAGCATTAAGAACTAGAGGAAAGTTGTGTTTCATCTTTGCTGTCTCATACCCTGTATTCTTTAATCTCCACTCTGAGATCCTTCTGTAAGGGGATGTCCAGTGCACTGCAAATAGGTTTTGGGTCTATACCCGGCAGTCCCCTCTCATTCTCCATGATAAGATTTTTTTGTTCTCATGATGCCTGTTGCCTTATCCCTTTAAAACTTTGTGATCACACAGGCTGGTATGCTTTCTCCATGTGGGCTCTGTTACTTCAGAGCCAGATGGCTGTTTCTTTACCCTCAGGCCTTTAAGACCCCACACGCTATATCTTTAGGTAGCTGGACACCATCGGCTTTCTTCACCACATTTGCTTATGCAGCCGCTTTGTGGTCAGTGATTGTGTAGGGAAGGTGAGCATCTTAGAATGCCAATTTAATAGAACAGTGTTATTGCAATGAGGGAGTCCTTGAGCGGAAGCCCTATGTCCATCTGCTACCTCAATACTAAATCTATAAACATATGGACATAGATCTATTTCCCCATGCCCCTTTGTAAATATATGTACATATGTACATGCCTTTATTTAGACGTCTATAACTGGCCCTTGCTTCCCAGCTCACTCTTCTATACTCTTTGATTTTCCTCTTGTGCCCACTGACATGCTCAGTCTTCCTTTGGGTTTCAGTAATTCCTCTTGGTTACATTACCTTTGATCACGCCCTACCAGGCCTCCTACATCCCCCTCACTACCGTTTTCCATCACATGTTGTACCCTTGTCTCTGGGTTTCTTTACACCACTTCCTTTCCCCCCACCGTGCTCACTCCCATGCCCAATGGAAAGGGCCGGTCACATGTTTACTCCTCCAGATTGTTCATCCAGCCTCTCTTAATTAGACAGACCTGTAAAGGTAATAACATGCACAAAACAAGACTGAGCTAAACCAAGCAGCAAAAAGAAAATAAAACAAACAAAAATGAAAACAAAACCCATCCCAAATCCAATGACACTAAAAGAAAACAACACTAACCAGAAAGAAAAGTACAAGGACTGTGTGGTGAACTTTAGGAGTGTTTTCCAGTCCAGTCTGTGGGAGCACCGAACCCTGACCACAAAGTCTACCTTTGGCATTCCCCGGGGACTTTGATGCTCCGTTTTCTTACTCTTCCGCTGCACTCTCTTAGTGTCATGCATCGAAGTGGCAGGATCAGTTCGGGCGCAGTTCCCACACTGTGTGTCCAGTTTTGTCCCCTCTAAGGCTAAGGGTCTTTGAGGGACGTTTCTCATCGTGGGGCTGCCCATGTGGTCTTCTCTGTGGATTGGCTTCTCTGATTGGGAACATCATCCTCAGTCATTTTAATGGAGGTGTTGTGAAGGGTGTGGGTTCAGCAGCCACACACTGCCTCATCTCGCCTCCTCGTTGATAGGCTGTATACCCTTATGTGAGTTGTTTAACCTCCTACCAAGCTTGTGAGAGCACTACTTTTATTAGCTTCATTTTACCGAGGCTGTGAGAGGTCAGGGGAGCGAAGGCTTACAGATTGCCAGGCATATAATATGCTAATGATAGTCAAGATATATAACTAAGCATTTCTCTGTTCTTGGTTCTGTGAGTACCTGGTGTGGCCACAAAGGAGAAACCTGGTTTCCTGCTATTTTGAGCATCTAATGTGAATGGCAGGAGATAAGTCACATGTTAATGAACCCTTGTGGTGTAGTGGTTAAGCACCCTGGGCCCGGCTATCAAAAGATATAGTGTCCAGGGTCTTAAAGACTGGAAGATAAACAAGGGGCCATCTAGCTAAGAAACAACAAAGCCCACATGGAAGAAGCCACCAGCCTATCTCGACATGATCGCTGAAGACAAATCGGGTGCATAAGCAAATGCGGGCATGTTTTCCTGATGTGCACTCACCCTTTACATAAAACTCTCTCTTATACATACGCGTTTCTGTGGATTTGTTTCGCTAAGGCACCCAGACTAACATAAGCAGCATGGAACGCATTTAAGAAGCCTAGACAAGGGCAGGGCAGGATATTTGGAGGGACTGGATCCAGAATTAGAGAGGAAGGGGTCCTGGAGGTGAAACGGGCTGCTAGCTCCCTGTCCCAAGGGGGACAATGAGACTGCTGGCTCCCATGAAGATTTACAGTCTTGAAAACTCCATATAGGGTCACTGTGGTTGGAATCCACTGGACGGCAGTGGCCTTTTGGGATTGAAGGTGGAAGCCACGAACGGCTTCCTGCCATTGAGCCAAAGAGCCTGCGGGGAGTGTGTGAACTTCTGGAATACAGCGAACAACCTCTGCACATCTGCTTTTCGTGCTGCCCAAGTCATGCATTGACATTTGTCCAAAAGTGAACCATCACAGCTGCTCTCTCAGGAAGCTGGGGGCTGAGCCCGCTGGTTCCACTCCGTCAGCATTTCTGGTCCGGGTACCTGCCCTCTGCCCCGGCACAGGCAATGGGCTTTTGGAAGCAGTGCTCCCTGGGTAGTGGGTGTGATTTGGCTCCTCTGGCCTAACATGATGAATGCTGAGAGGGGGTGGATACTAGGGGGTTAAGCTCCCTGACCTTTCCCTAGCCCAGGGGAAAACTTACTATTTAAAGTAAGTTTTAGACAGAATCTTTAGAAAGATAAATTGTTTACTTAATGTACACAATTACTCCCCAACACATCTGTTTTGTGTCTGCTCAACTCAACCTCATAGGCTATGGATGACCTTGAGCAAGTTTTTAAAGTCACAATGGGTTTCTACCAGGATTGAGAGTTCAGCTCTCTCAACTCTCCAACTGGTTATTAGCACCATAGTCTCATTTCTATTTATGGATTTACTTTGTTTGAGGGAAAAAAGACTCCCAATTCAACTATATTTTATTAGGAACTCCTTTGCTATGTTTTACACAAGAAAAAGGCACAAACCGCTGTTCTGGATGAAGGAGAGCATCCGCATGAGGCCCCAATGGTGTCGGAAGGACCCACAGCCACAGTTACTTAAATAAAATGACACCCATTCTGTCCTGCTGACTCTGACTCATAGTGACTCTGTGTAGGGATCCTGAAGTTGCTACCTTTACAGGAAGCAATAACCTCATCTTTCTCCTGTGGAATGACTAGTGGCTTTGAACCAGCGACCTTGCTGTTAATAGTCCAACACTATCCAGCATCACCACCTGAGCTCCTGAAAGCTTAAATGAGACATGGAAAACAAACACCTTTGTCACAAAACTGTCCCTGAAGACGGATCAATTCATGGAGTTGCGGGAGGGCCTGTGAGAGCATGAGCGGGACCTTCATTGGGATGTGTACACGACCGTATATCGCTGAGTCTGGCCCGGGGAGTGGACGCAAGCACACTGCCTGATGGACAAGCTTTCTACTGCCAGTCAGCAGTAGGAAAGAACTCAATGGTGGCTGAATGTGTGGCCCCTCAAAATGGATTTAGGGTCTCCACATAGACTCTCACTGTGAGCCACAGCCTATTGCTCAAAATTTAAGCTCAAATATGACTTAAATGCCTAACATTCTGTTTCCTTAAACTAGAGTACTGCGAGGATCAACTAGAGGCCTGGTTGACCTATCAGGTCTGAACAACGATCTCGAATCACTTCACATGATCCATTCCACCAGTCATGTCACCAGTCACGCCTCCTCACTTACCCATTCCAGAGACTGTGCCTGTATAACCTATCGACTAACACATTCCCACATGTCGTGATTATGAAACCAACCATCATGCTGGAATAAGGACCAATCACGATGTAAGGGGCAGGGTCAGTGGGAAAGCAAGATGGGGGCTGAGGGGAGCCAAGAGGGTCCCGTCACTCAATCCCTAAACCTGATCTAATGTCACTAGACTGGGGTCTTCCTCACATCTCAAGGGCACCCGATTCATGATTGAAGTGAATTGTGTTTATTCAATCTTTGTTCTGCTTGCCGTCCTGCTATGCTGCCTCCTCTTCTTGCTTTATGTTGTGGTGACAAATGGCTTGAGAGGGATTTGACATAGGGAGAAAGCCCACCCACATCAACTGTCACCAGAAGCAGACACTAAGTTCATTTCTCTCACCTCACAGAACTATGCACATCAGACACTGGTAGAGCTGCCCGGAAGGGGAACCCTTAGTGCAGTGGTTCTCACCCTGTGGGTTGCGACCCCTTTGGGAGTCATATGACCCTTTCACAGGGCTCGTCCAATTCATAACTGTAGCAAAATTACAGTGATGAAGTAGCAAGAAAATCATTTAATGGTCAGGGGGTCACCACAACAAGAGGACCTGTATTAGGAAGGTTGAGAACCACTGCCTGAGTGTGCTTAGGACTTTGCTGCCCTCAGGGTCACCAGACATTTCTGAAGGCAGAGTCACTGCAGGAAGCCCTTCTGGGAAATGCCCTGAAGCCAGGTCTCAACCAACTCCATCCACCCTCACCCTCCTAGATCCTAATCATAGGCCGCTTGGAAATGCTCTCTGCCACTTCAAAGACTGTAAGTCCATGGGAGCAGAAAGCCTCCTCTTTCTCCCTTGGAGTGGTGGCTGGTGAGTTCAAACTGCTCACCTTCTGGCTAACAAAACCCACAGACCAGCTCCCCCTGAGCTCAGTTTGGTTTGCCGCACAGCACACATTGTTGGGAACCTTCTGAAGTAGCTGTGCCATGTGCAGGTTGGGGGATTTCGCACAAGATGCAGAATTCCACCCTCTTTTGGCAAAAATAATTTTTGCAATAGCCTTGTATTCTCTTCTGGATCTGAGTAGCAGCTACTCTCATGCAGTCCTAGCATATACATGCATGCACAGTCCTCAAACTCCCTAAGGTCTTATGCCGAGTCTGCTCCATGCTTTCCTGTGTCCTATGTGGCGCTGTAGGCACCCAAGGCATGGGCTCTGCAGCCTGGGTTCAAATCTCTCCTTT
Organism: Tenrec ecaudatus; assembly: GCF_050624435.1. NCBI lineage: Eukaryota > Metazoa > Chordata > Mammalia > Afrosoricida > Tenrecidae > Tenrec > Tenrec ecaudatus. The sequence continues at coordinate 45,273 of NW_027459217.1, read as the reverse complement.
CCACTTCCTCACTGTGTGGTCATAGGCTCATGACTTTATCATCCTGTGCCACTGATTTTTCATCTGTAAAATGAGGCAAGAATAGAGTCCACACATAGGCTTCTTAAGTGAAATAATTGAATTATTATATACAAAAAGCTTAGAACATTGCTCGGCATCTTGCAAATACTGTTAGGTAGCTTAGCATAGGGACTGGGTCATCCATTACATATGCTCAGGTTCAAACTTCCGGCCAGGAAGGGGTGGTACACCTAGGTGGTTGTTACACCTGGATTGGCCCATCTGGGCCAGGTGAATTCAATCCAGCCAATGGGGTTGACCAGGACCATCAACCATGCCTCCCTATGGAGGAATTGAAAAGGCAGGATCTTGACCTCTCCGATGTCTCCCTTCACCCACTTTTCTGTTGTCCGTCCCCCAGGGAGGAGGTCACATGTAGATACTTGTAATCGGTTCCCTCTTTCCAATCCACCCTCCCGCTACCCTCCCAATATCACCACTCACAAATTATCAAGGTTTCTTGAGGGATGGGGGAGCGGGGAGGAAGGGGTAAAAATGAGGACTTGATTGATGCCAAGGGTTTATGTGGAGGCAAATGTTTTGAGAATATTGAGGGCAGTGAGTGTACAATGTGCTTTACACAATTGATGTATGTATGGATTGTGATAAGAATTGTATGAGCCCCTAATAAAACGATTTCAAAAAAAAAGAAAAGAAAGAAAAGGCAGGATCCTGGAGCCCACGTAGTGACTTTCTCTCCAGCAGCTTCTAGGCAAGCTGTGCAGGGGTGAGGGGCCCTGAGGTGCCTGTGTAAACCTGAAACTTCTTCTCTCAAAAAACTCACTTGGATCACAATCCAGGCTGCGGAGTGAATTTTTCTCTCGCGAAGCCAAGGACTGAGGTATATTTCTCCCACGAGAGATCTAACAATAGTATCTCTTATTATATCATTAGGAGCCCTGGTGGTGTAGTGGACTATGCATTAACCTGCTAATCGCAAGGTCAGGGGTTTGAACTGACTAGCCCGTCCGTGGGAGAAATATGAGGTTGTCTATTTCTGTAAGGCAATGGTTCTCAACCTTCTGAATGCCGCCACCCTTTAATACAGTTCATGTTGTGGTCACCTGCAACCATAAAATTATTTTCATTGCTACTTTATAACTGTAATTTTGCTATCGTTATGTATTGGATGACCCCTGTTAAAGGGTTATTTGATCCCCAAAGGGGTCGCGACCCACAGGTTGCGACCCCTGCTGTAAGGATTTAAAGTCTCAAAACCCCAAAGGGGCAGATCTTTGTCCTATTGGGAGTCAATAAAATGGTAGTTAGGTTTTTTTCTGCATCAGTATCAGATTCTGGTGGCAATCTCAGTCATCCTGCATTGTGGTCTGGTTTGAACTACGGAAATGACTGCCCTGGTTTGAGGTGAGGGCCACGGTGCTTCAGTGGTAGACCTCTCATCGTCTTTCACCGGGAAGACCCGGGTTTGATTTGCAGCCAATGTGCCCCAGACTGTCAGTGAAGGTTTGTGTGTTGCTACGACACTGAGGCTTCAGTGGTGTTTCCAGACTGAAACAGAATAATGAAGAAAGACCTGATCATCCCCATCCACACATTGACCTATGGCCCACCACTGTTGGCTTCCTCTCCCAGTCCTGATGGTAGCACAGATTGGCACAGTTTGCTCCACTGCCCATGAGGTGCCCATGAGAGGCTGAGTCGACAACCACAGTCAAGATCAACAGCTTAAACTCCATTCTGGGTCTATGGAAACAAGAACAACCTTCTGAAATGAGGTCACATTGCTATTTGGGACTGGGAGGATGCCTTTGTGATATGGATTGCACTCCGGATCCCGAGGGGGACTTTTAAACACAGCCACATAGCAGCTCCGGAAATTGTCATAGTGAGAAGGCAGGTTAAAAAAAAAAAAAAAAAAAAGCTTTTACTGGCTTGCTCAAAGGAGGCTGCGGGTAGATTGTGGGGTGGAAAACTCCTCTGGAAATGAAAAGTTTTTTTCCTTACATATGCATCATTTCTTCTGGTCCTGAAAGAAAACACAAAGCAGACGAGAGAAGGAAACGGAGACTAGCAGTCATCTTGTTGGTATTCCCACAGCACCCCCTCCTTAAGCACTTGCTGCCATCTCATCCAACTCCACTCAGTGTATTTCCACCCGGCAATGATGCAGAAATGTCTGCGTACTCCAGTTTGATTGTAGTCAGGCAACGTTTATGGCTTTGACGTTCAACTGAGCATGGCAGGACGTCTAGAAACAATTATAACCAGCACCTGCTCTGTCTGTGCTGTGGGCAGGCAGTGACGGATTCCCAGCCTCCGGAACACTAGTGTTCCCTCCCAGCTCAGGATAATGACGGTGACACTCGGCCCCCTTGTTGTCTGGGGAGCTCAAGGAGCTCTCCTCTGAAACCTCAACTTATGGGCATTTCTTTAAGTGAAGACATCAAATTAGTGACTGGAAAGGAAGGCGTAGGAGATGATTATTGGCCACAAGACAAGCCTCAACCGCCTCCAGAGAGCATGTCTCCTAAGTGCCAAGTCAGCGGCGACAGCTCGGGGGCCCTGGGTCACCGGGTGGTGTTGAGCGGGGACTCTGGGGCCCCGGCGTGGGAGCTGGCGGGTGCAAGTTCAAGAGGGTCAGGGGCTGATGCCTCCCCACGCCCCTGCCCTCCCCCAGCAAGGGCGCTCTGGGATGCTGGGTCCTTGAGGCCCCGGTTGGCGGGGCCGCCCACGGTCAAGGCTTTGGGCACACGCGCGGGTGCGCTGAGGCCTGCGCCGTGCGGGGGTCTGGGCTCAGGCAGGTGGTCGCGGAGGCTCCTCGGGCGGGCGGGCGCCCAGCAGGACGACCGACGACCCCCGGCGCGTCGCCGGCACCCAGCGCCCGGGCGTAGAGGCGGGCGGGGGGGGCTGCCCTCCGCCGCCGCCAGGGCCCCCTCACTCCGTGCCCCCCCCGCGCCAGGTGGGCCTGGACTTGGCCTCGGCGGGCCGCGGGGCTGCCCTCTCGCCGCCCTCCAGCGCCCCCTCAGGGCCGGGCCGCGCCAAGCCGGGCGGCCGCCGGCCGGGACTGGGGGTTGGGAGGGGCGGGGGTCGCGGGCGGGTCGCTCGTTCGGCCGCTGGCGGGGGGGCGGGGGCCGGCTCGGCTTGCCCTGGCGGCGGTGGTGCCATGAGGAGGAGTCCGCGCTCCTCTGTGGCGGAGGCGGCGGCCGGCTCCAGGCCGGGTTTTGGCGCCGCCCGCCTGCTGCATCCTGGGGGCTCCTGAACTCCAGCCCCCTCTCTATCAGCCTCTCACTCCATCTCAATATGTCTCAAGATGGCGGCCAATGTGTGATCGATGTTTCAATATTGGAAGCGCTTTGATTTACAGCAGCTGCAGGTCAGGCTTCTCCTCTCTCGGCCTCTCGCTCGGGGGTGGGGGCTGCGGGCGGTCGCGGCCTCCCCGGGGGCGCCGGGCTGCCTCGCGTCCGGGGGGCCGCGGCGAAGGGGAGGAGGGGGGTGCCGGGGAAAGCGGGGCCGACTCGGGGACAAGTCCCTCTCACTCCCCGACCCCATTGATAACTCGCTTGATCGGAAATTGATCCTCTTTGTTCAATTCATCGATCAGCCCAAGATGGCGCCGGGAGCCGCCGCCGCCACCGCTGCCCCTGGTGTCTGCCCCCTCCCCTGGCGCCCCCCCGGCCCCGAGCCGCCGCCGCCGCCGCGGGACCGGGGAGGGGGCGGCCCCTGGCGCCAGCGGGGTGCGCAAAAAAAACAAAAAAAAAAAGAACTTGAGGAAAGTTGTGTTTTTCTTTGCTGTCTCATACCCTGTATTCTTTTATCTCCTCTCTGAGATCCTTCTGTAAGGGGATGTCCAGTGCACTGCAAATAGGTTTTGGGTCTATACCCGGCCGTCCCCTCTCATTCTCCATGATAAGATTTTTTTGTTCTCATGATGCCTGTTGCCTTATCCCTTTGAAACTTTGTGATCACACAGGCTGGTATGCTTCCTCCATGTGGGCTCTGTTGCTTCTGAGCTAGATGGTTGCTTCTTTACCTTCAAGCCTTTAAGACCCCACACGCTATATCTTTTGGTAGCTGGACACCATCGGCTTTCTTCATCACATTTGCTTATGCAGCCGCTTTGTGGTCAGTGATCGTGTAGGGAACGTGAGCATCGTTTAATGCCAATTTAATAGAACAATGTTCTTGCAATGAACGAGTCCTTGAGCGGAGGCCCTATGTCCATCTGCTACCTTAATACTAAATCTATAAACATATGGACATAGATCTATTTCCCCATGCCCCTTTGTAAATATATGTACATGCCTTTATTTAGACATCTATAACTGGCCCTTGCTTCCCAGCTCACTCTTCTATACCCTTTGATTTTCCTCTTGTGCCCACTGTCATGCTCAGTCTTCCTTTGGGTTTCAGTAATTCCTCTTGGTTACATTACCCTTGATCACGCCCTACCAGGCCTCCTGCATCCCCCTCACCACCGATTTCCATCACTGTTTGTTCCCTTGTCTCTGGAGTTCTTAACACCACTACTTTTCTTCCCACCTCCCTCTCTCGCATGTCCTCCAGGATGTGCAGTTCCGTTTTTTTTTCTCCTCCAGATTGTTCGTTCAGCCTATCTTATTTAGACAGACCTGTAGAGGCAATAACATGCACAAAAACAAGAAAGAACAAAACCAAGCAGCAAAATAAACAAAACAACAAAAATCCAATTACAATAAAAGAAAACAAAGGTCAACAAGATAGAAAAGCTCATAGATAGTTTAAGGACTATGTGTTGGCCTTTAGAAGTGTTTTCTAGTCCAGTCTTTTGGGGCACCAAACCCTGACCCTAAAGTCCACCTTTAGCATTTCCTTGGGATCTTGCTGCTCCTTTTACTTGCTCTTCTGCTGTACCCCCTTAGTGTTATGCCTCGGTGTAGCGAGATCAGTTTGGGGGTAATTCCCACACTGTGTCTCCAGTGTTGTCCCCTCTAGGGCTATGGGTCTTTGAGGGACGTTGTGTCTCGTCGTGGGGCTGGCCATGTGGTCTTCTATGTGAACTGACTTCTCTGAGTGGGAACATCATCCTCAAGGTCTGGTGGGACAGGATGTGCTCCACTCTCCCCTTCTCCCCTTCATCTCTGTGTGCTCTGATCAGATAATGTCTCTGTCCAGGAGATGCAAATTCAATGCTATCCTCTGAAATGAAATCTTTGGGAGGGGTTGTGGGGAATATCTGCTCAGATCTTTGGTGTGTCCAGGAGAGAGGGACTGCTCGGCTGGGCACAGTCACGAGGGGCTCAGAACTCTGGCTCCAGAAAATGGTTGTAAGTTTGGCTTTGTTTTAAACCAGTTGTGTGCCTCTGGGTCAACACCTGTGTTTTTTTTTGAGTTAGTTTTCTGATCCGAAAAGTAAAGGTACTCCATTGTCCAGACTCCCATGTCACCAAGTGATCGATAGGGGCTAACCAGAGCCTGATTCAAATAGTGTGGATCTGTTAGGTGCCTTCTAGACCTGGGGTGGCGATTCTGAGCCCAGGACAACAATAATGTCCGAGAGGTGATATAGGTGGCTCCATATTGAAACAGGAAGACCACTGTGGAGATTTTGTCCTTCCACTGATGGCCACAGGCCACCGCCTCACGTCCTGCAAAAACAGTTTCCATGGCTCAACAGCCAAGCCAGGGGCCAGTGCCATAAAAATCATATGGCTAACTGGGACAAAGGGCAGACAGATATTTTTTATCATGATGTCTTGAGAAACCCACCTAACCTCCATGCAAATCTTCTGGTGTGAGTTATTTTTGGAAGCAATCATATGCTGACAGTAATTCAAATCTTTCCTTTTGACAATTTGCCTGTACTCTTTTCTGAACCTGAGAAGGTAATCCCTGTGTCCACTAAGAAATTGACTGGCTGGCCTCCTACTTGGACAGTTAGCCTGGGATCCTGGGGACCAAGTGAAACAGAGCACTGACACCTTCATTCAGCTTCTTCAAGCATTATTGTCTCTTGCTTGGGATTTTCTAGGTGTGGATGAGGCCTGTCCTCTCTATTGGAGGGTTGTCTGCTTCTCCTGGGGTATTCAAGGCACTGATTTTTCCAATGTCCTTCTTTCCTGCAGTAGGCACATTGATCCTGCCCCATGGCTTGGCGGTGCCCACAGGTCAGTCTCTCCGTAAGTGGGCCATGCTCTCCTTTTCCTGAGTCTCTGGGGTCTCTCATGGCAATTACTAGTATTTTAACTAGTTTCTTTGTCTCTGTCGTGGTAGGATCATCTCTGTTGTTACACACCCGCTGAGCCACTTGTACCAAATCACTAAGATTTTTCCCGTCAAACCCTTCCCACTTCTTTTTCATGTCTGAGGCAGACTGAGTAATAAAGGCAATACTTATTGCCCTCCTGTTCTCGGGGCCTCCAGGCCGTTAGGGATATAAAGCCCGTAGGCTTCCATCAGTCACTCTAAAAAGGCACGCAGACATTCTCTTGTAAGAGCCTGAAAATTCTCACTGACCTTAGATAAATTCATAGGTTTTCTAGCTGTTCCACTGAGGGCCTGCAAGAGAAACTGGTGATACCTGGTTAGGCCTTCTGTGCCTTGCAAGGAGTTTGGATCTCACATTTTTCGTGCAGTGGCAAAAAGAGTTTCCCTCACATGGGGAGTACCTGCTGTCTGACCATCATGTCCATTGACTGCTTACTGGGCCTCTCTCTGGCAGGGCTACTGTACCTGTGTTGTGAACAGCACCTGGAGAAGTTGCTGGCAATTTCTGGAGGTGGGCTAATGCATATGGAAAACCGTTTCTATCAAGGAATCAGACCTGCTTTGTCAGAAAAAGGGATTTTGTTGATTCCAATTATACAAATCACTGGAATACAAGGGGATATATACCCAAAAAGGGACTCAGGGGTCTTCCCCAGGTGTTGGGGCTGCTTGCCTTGAGTGTAGAATGGCTGCTGCCGAATCATCCTTCTTGAGGGGTGGGGCGGTCGAGATCCCATACCAGCCCTAGTGTATGTTGGGGTGTGGACTCAGAAAGGAGTTATGAGTATTTCTCTCTCTCCAGCCCCATGCACCTGACAGGGTGGCAGTGATAATGAAGGGTCGTAAGCTAGTTCTCCCACTCCCAGAGTCCTCCTGCAAAAAGGAATAAAGCCGAGACGGAGGGGTATGGGGAGGGGTTGGGGAAGGGCAGCCTCCACCTTAGTGGTTTTAGGACCTTGGGTCTATTTTTTTTCTGGTCCTGACATGTTTCCTGAAATCTTGAAACAAGAACCCTTTCTGTTGCAGGAGGAAGTAAGTCTTTTGTTTATGCTGGCTTATTAGTGGCAATGTCATTCCACGCATCAATTTTAGGGATCAGATAGGGATGTCCTGGTTCCCCATAAACTTAACTATGAACTCTGAGAAATAGGGGAAGGGAAAACGAGTCTTGCATGGGCAAATCAGGAACTCCTTCTGTCCAATCACCTTTAAACAAATTGCGGAGTCTCCAGGCTTTAGGGCTGAAACTACATTCTCTTTGTGAGCGCCTAGAGCAGGGGTCCTCAAACAATAGCCTGTGAGCCACATGCGGATAGCCGAGGACCTTGATCCTGTCCGCCGAGTGTTTGTGCCCCGTTTGTTTGTGTGTTATTTTTTTAAACTTCAAAATAAGGTATGTGCAGGAAGCATAGGAATTTGTTCATAGTTTTATTGAAACGATAGTTCGGCCCTCCAACTGATCAGAGGGACAGTGAACTGGTCCCTGTTTAAAGAGTTTAAGGACCCCTGGCCTAGAGAAATCAGAAATCCGTAGTTCTGGGGAGAGCACTCCTGTTAAGGAGGTTTCCTTTCTAAGCAAGCCCAGACAGTGGCAATTGGATCTCGGTGCACCTCGAAATGTTGTAGCCACTCTCCATTCCCAGAAAGAAAACTACTCCGACCGCTGGCAAGTTCAACAGAAAAAGTTTTTTTTCCTGAGCAGCCCCAGTCTAATTGTCCAAAGGTTTTTATACTTTTGCAATGTGCAGGTGTGCAAGCAGGCAGAGTAGAGAAGCAGGGTGTTGCAGTTAGTCATTCTTAGTTGAACAAAGACTGCTCTGGTCGCTCTCGCGAATCTTCTGAGCATCCATATCCTTTGGGACATTCCCTTGGGCACATCTGCACAGCCTACCTCCCCTATATCAGCTAGTTCATTTACAGTTCATAGCTACTTTATTTACTTTACATGGTGCCTTCTGTCAGCTCATAATGGCTTCACTCTTGTCAAGGCTGTTTAAGCTTTACCCAGAGATCCTATATAGCCGCCATTGTGGCCATGGGGAAACGGGGCCTGTGACCCTGGCCAAGATGGTGCCCACCAGCCCAAACATGTGGAAGGGCACTGCCTAGGGAGCTGGTTGAATAGACCTGGGAGTTAGCCCTGCCTTGTCCTGGGAGCCAAATATTTCCCTTTTCCCCTCCATTCCCTTTCTCCTGGCTTTTCAAACAAGCTGCTTTAGCCCTATAATGCCCAGCACAACATTTTTATAACATTTAATTGAAACTTATCTAGTACCAAACTTATAAATTATCAATGTGACAATTTGGTTACATTTCAAAAACATTGCACGTTTTATATATTTGAATGCCATATATACATATTGATAACTATGAAAGTAAAGAATAAAAATGTTTAAAATTATTTCCTGAATTTAAAACTTGAGGCGTTATAGTGTTAGTGTTCTACCAGTGTAGGTTTGTTCCTTGTTACAGGCTGGTTTTCCGTGGCCCAGGCTTAGGCCAATGGCATATGGAACCCTTCCTGTGTAACTGTTACCTTTAGGCTTTCAGTGTTGCTGCTTAAGGCACTTTTGGGGAAAGCTCTTAATACACAGTTCCACTGCCACGATGTTCCAGACAGAAATTCCAATTCCCTTAAGGTTCCCTGAGCTTCCAGAAGCCCCTTCCCTTCAGAGATTTGAGAGTCTGCTCCCGCCAGCAGGCATCTTGGAGGGCCGTGGGGCCATTCCAAGCAGTGGTTCTCCTAGCTTGTCTAGAATAATGGTTGGACTTAAAGTCGACCTCAGTGAGTTGTCTTTGATCCCTTACTTCTTGCTGGGGCATCTTCCTGAGGCAACAGATTCAGGGCAATAAAGGGCTCGCTCTCAAGTGGGGTTTATTGACCTTGAGGCAGCAAGCTCTACATAGCCTTCTTTTGTGCTTTCTAGATGGGACTTAGCAGCTTCATACTCAGGAATTGCCCCCTTGCATGAATCCTGTCCAATTGGGATAGAGTTGACACAGAGGCTAGACAAACAAAAGCTGATACACTATGCAACTTTATTTGAGAAAGGAGAATGGTGGCCAGAGAATGGTACACTTTCCCTTCTAACCCTGATTCACCTGGAACAGTTTTGTAAAGTGATTGGAAAGTGGGCCGAAATGCCAGAAGTTACAGCATTTCTCCTTTTGAGGAGCAGTAGAGACCTTCATCCCCAGTGCACCCAGGAACCCCTAAGGCAGGCATCCTCAAACTGTGGCCCGTGGGGCACATGTGGCCTGACGACATTTATCCCACCCTCAGGGTGTTTTTGCTGCCTCTGCATGTCCTACTTAGTAGCCGATTCGTGCAATGTGCATAGGAATTTGTTCATAGTTTGGTTTTTTTTAACTATAGTCTGGTGCTCCAACGGTCTGAGGGACAGTGAACTGGCCCCCTGTGTAAACAGTTTGAGGACCCCTGCCCTAAGGGATCCTGGACTTAGGGGTTACTAATCTCCCAGCCCTGAAACATCCCTGAACATTCTACCCGTTGTAGGAGGCACCATGGGAATTTGGTCTCTGGGTAATTTACAAGTCTTTTATTCAATTTGAAGCCAAGAAAATTAAAAATGACTCAGACACTTACTTTCTTTTGATCCCTGTTGACTCCCGCTGTAGTATTCCAATATTACAATTTAACGCTATAACGCATGACCTTTTCATTCCATTCAATTAAATGTGTGTGTATAGATAGATAGATAGATAACTATGAAAGTAATTAATGAAAACAAAATTTGTTTGACCAAAGTTAATAATTGAGGGATAATAGGATTAAATAGAAGCATGGTTCTTAGCAGTGGGTCCAAACATTAGGATCATAAATGAAACAGTGATCTCAGTGCACCCAGTAGTTCCCAAACCCTGTACCCTCATAGGGGAAATTGTGGATGCTTTTACTCCCGTGCCTATACTTAGAACGAACAAACACACATGCCTGATAATCCTAAGATTTTTTTTGTTTCCTGTGACACTCACCTAATTTCAAGGGCACTGCCACCTCACAAGTCTAGCCTTGTCTCAGTTAAACTGTTCACCCTTTTGTCCGTTTGTTTGTTTTTCCAGAAGTTCTCAAGTTACCAAGCCCTCTGAACCAAGTGTGCCACCTCTAGGACCACCATCTCCTGGACCACCTCAACCTTATCCATCCTAGACCTGAATGGACAACCCCTCCCAGCAGAGTAGAAAGGGTATGGACCCAAAGCCCCACTTCACCCTTTTGCCAGCAGGAAGGACCTAAAGATGTCGTCGCCTTGTACCCCAAAGATTTGGGTCCATATCTCTTCAGGGTGTAAATTTTAGGTAGCTAGCATAGGGACTAGGTTGTCCATGATACATGCTCAGAGGGCCAAGCTAGCCACCCAGGAAAGAGTGGCACACCGAGCGTGCTCAGAGGTCCAGGTTTCCAGTCAGGAAGGCCAGGTACACCTGGGTGGGTGCTGCACCCACATTGACCCACCTAGGCCAAGTAAATTCAATTCAGCCACTGGGGTCCACCAGGGTTGCCTACCATGCCTCCCTATCTCTCCTAAAACACAATTGGATCACAAACCTGGCTTTGGCGTGAATTCTTTCTCATGCAGAGCCAAGGACCAAGGTATATCTGTCCACAGAGAGAAAAACCTAGGAAAGCTCTTTGGAGGCAGCAGCACTGCACATGAGTGGTTATTGGATACTGTTTAGATGCATGGCTTTCTATTTGGAACTTTTTTTTGTCTCACCTGAATGGAAAGGAAGAGGTAATACTTCTGGATCACACAGTATCCATGTCCACAAATGAGCTGCTCATTCCACAGTCCTGGCAGTGCCTTTTGAAAACCCTCTGCTTTAGAATGTCACTCCTTGAAGATGGCAGTGGGAGTGGCTGGGGCCAAGTATGCTGCCTCTTACTCCCAGTTGCAGGTTTCTGGATGCTGATTGTATCTCTTACAGCATCAATTAGTGGGCTTGTTGTCTGCCTCAGGCTTTGTTCACAGAGATCCTCCAGCTAGGTGGTGGTGTGTGCGCATAAGCAGAGGCTTCCTGCCAATCCCCCATGAGTAGTAGAGCTCCCATGGTGTGGACTCCATGAAAGCCGTGCTCCAGCCAGCAGGATTACAAAGGAGGGTGGGCCCGGCAGGACAGGAGGGCCATTGCCCCTATGGAATGACCTCAGAACCCCGCCTCCCTCCCTGTCCAGCTCCTGGGACTATGGGCCCTAAGCTTCATGCCTGACTCAGGAATAGACACAGGGTGAGGCAACTCCAGGAGGTGATTTTGCTGATCTAATCCAGCCTGAGATCATCCTTGCATGTGCCCTCTGTCCAGACCTTTTTTTAAATTGTTCATGCAACACTAACCACAATGCATATATACATCGGTTGTGTAAAGCACATTTGTACATTCATTGCCCTCATTATTCTCAAAATATCCACTCTCCACCCCACCCAAGCCCCTGGCCTCAGCTCCTCATTTTTCCCCCTCCATTCGAGCTACCCTTGATAATTTACTAATTATTTTCTCATATCTTGCACTGTCTGATGTTCCTTCACCCACTTTTCTGTTGAGGTTAAATGTAGATCCCTGTATACGGTTTCCGTTTTCCAACCTACCCTCCCTCCACCCTTCCCGAGTCTGCACTCATAACACTGGTCCTCAAGGGCTCATCCACCCTGGATTCCCCATGTTTCTTGTTCCTATCTGTCCAAGTGTACATTCTCTAGTCTAGCCTGATTTGTAAATTAGAATTGGGATCATGATAGTGGGAGATAGGAAACATGTAGGAACTAGGGGAAAGCTGTGTTTCATCGTTATTATCTGGTACCTGTCTTGGTTTATCTCCTCCCTGACACCCTTCTGTTAGGGATGTCCAGAGGCCTGTAAATGGGCTTTGTGTCTGTACCCAGCACTCCCCGCTCATTCGCAATGATAAGATTTTTTTTTGTTCTGATGATGCCTGCTACCAAATCTTTTCAAAACCTCATGATCACACAAGTTGGTATGCTTCTTCCATGTGGGCTTTGTTTCTTCTGAGCTAGATGGGCGCTTGTTTTCCTTTAAGCCTTTAAGACCTCACATGCTATATATTTGATAGCTGGGCACCATTAGCTTTCTTCACCACATTTGCTTATGTACCTGCTTTGTGTTCAGTGATCGTGTAGGGAAGGTGAGCATCATAGAATGCCAATTTAATAGAACAGTATTTTTGCAACGAGGGAGTCCTTGAGCAGTGGCCCAATGTCCATCTGCTACCTTAATACAAAACCTATAAATATAGGGACATAGATCTATTTCCCCATGCTCATATATTTAAATATGTACATGCCTTTTTTTAAACCTCTATAATTGACCCTTGCTTCCTAGCTTGCTTTTCTATTCCCTTTGATCTGCCTCTTGGGCCCACTGCCATGCTCACTTTTCATTTGTGCTTCAGTAATTCAGTAATTCCTCTTGGTTCCATTGGTTCCATTTCCCTTGATCACTCCCTACCAGGCCTCCTACATCCCCCTCACCACCGATTTGCATCACCTGTTCTTCCCTTTTCTCTGGGTTTCTTAACACCACTACCTTTCCCCACACCTCCCTCTCTCCCATGTCTCCCCAGAAGTGTTGGTCCTGTTTTCTCTCCTCCAGATTGTTCGTCCAGCCTATCTTATTTAGACAGACCTGTAGATGTAATAACATACACAAAACAAGACAGAGCAAAACCAAGCACTAAAAGCAACAAAACAACCAAAATCCAATGACAATGAATGAAAACAACTCAACAAGAAAGAAGTGGCTCATCGTTAGTTCAAGGTCGGTTTGTTGGCCTTTAAGAGTGTTTTCCAGTCCAGTCTGTTGGTGTACCAAGTACTGGCCTCAAAGTCATCCTTTGGCATTCCCTGGGGACCTTGATGCTTCGTTTTCTTGCTCTTCTGCTGTACCCCCTTAGTGTTATGCCTCGGTGTGGCAGGATTAGTTCGGGCGCATTTCCCACACTGTGTCTTCAGTGTTGTCCCCTCTAAGGCTATGGGTCTTTGAGGGGTGTCTTGTCTCATCGTGGGGCTGGCCATGTGGTCTTCTATGTGGACTGGATTCTCTGAGTGGGAACATCATCCTCAAGTCCTGGTGTGCCAGGATGTGCTCCACATTCCCCTCCTCCCCCTTCATCTGCTCCATGTGCTCTGATCAGATATGTCCCTCTCTCAGAGCTGCAGATTCACTGCCACCTTCTGAAATAAAATATTTGGCATGGGAAGGTGAGTTGGGTGGGAGGATCTGCTCAGATCATTTGATGGTTCAGGATAGATTGACTGTTCGGCTGGGGACAGGTATGTGGGGCTTAGGGCTCTGGCTCCCAACACTGGTTGTGAATATGTCTTTGTTGTTAACCAGTTGTGTGCCTGTGGGTCAACACCTGTGTCTTTTTGAGTGAGTTTTCTCATCTGCAGAGTAAAGGTAATCCATTATCCAGACTCCCATGTCACCAATTGATTGAGAGGCACTAACCAGAGCCTGATTGAAATAGTGTGTACCTGTCAGGCGTGTTCTAAAAACACCTTAAAAGTCGTAAAAACACTATAAATGCCTTAAAAACCCTAAAACGTCTAAAATATTTCTAAAATGCTAAGACCACCCCTAAAGACCCTCTAAAACATCTTAAGACCATTAAATACATGGTAAAAGGCTTTCTAAAACACCCTAATGCGCCATAAGTCTTAAAAAAAACTCCTTACGTCCCGAAAACATAATAAATGCCCTAATATTATGCAAATGCCTTAAAACGCAAAATAAAGAACACGTGAAGCCCTAAAAACACGCTAAAAGTCTTTTAAAACCCCAAGAACATCCCTACAAAGCAACCCGAAGCACTATAAAACCCTGTAAAAGTCCAACAGCCTAATAGACATGAATTCACCATGAAAGCAAAAAATAATCCAACAAAACCCTAAAGCCCTGAAAACCAAAACCTAATCCCCCCAAACACTCTAATGCCTTAAGAAGCACCCTAAAATTTTAACAAAACACTAAAAGCCATAAAAACACATATAAGCCTAATAAACACCCTTAAACACTAAAATCACCCTAAAAGCCTTAAAATGTCTGAAAAGCCATAATATTCCCTAAAATTCAAATAACACTCTGAAGCCACAAATAACACACTAAATGCCTCCCAAAACATGTGGAACTTCCAAATCATATCCCTAGAAGATTTCCAAACCATGAACTTCCAAAACCACATAAATGCCCTGAAGACAACATGAAAGCCCCAACAAAACATAAAATGCTGGGGAAAAACACATAAAATATTTTAAAATACCCTAAAATCTCTAAGAAACCCTGTAAGATCACTAAAAACACCCCTACCTGCTAAAAAATACCTATACACTCCAAAAAATCACCCCTAAATCCCTTAAAAATTCCCTTAAACCTTATAAAACACCCTTAAAGCCCAAACCACCCTAATGCGCAAAAAAATTAAATGACCCCAAATGACCTTAAAGCCCTAAAAATCACATGCCACAAAAAAATCCTAAATGACCCCAAAATTCCAACTCAAAGCCAGCCTACAAGTCTTTTATGAGAACAGTTTTATCTTTCTACCAAGGAGAAGTTTGTAGGTTCAACCCCTGACCTATGCCCTTACCATATGAAGTTAGTAATCAGTGGTTTTGCAATTCTTTGAAGAAAGATGAGGGTAATTTTATCAGGAGTGAATTAAACTTGTCTAGTGCCTTGAGTAGAACTGATAACTGTACTACATTGAGTCGTCTGGTCAAGGAGCATGGGATATTATCCCATTTGCTGAGGTCACTCTTGATTTCTTGTAATTTCTGTAGTTTTCCTCATATAAATCTGTTGTTTTTTTATTCAAGTATAGATATAGATATTTTCATTTACGCTTGGCTATTGTAAATGGTACTACCTGAAAATGTGTATTTCATTAATTATTATTTCTTGATCTATTTCTTCATCCTTCGAAATATTATCAGTTTGTTGTGGTAGATAAACATTAGGACTTTGCATAACTTAGAAATATTACATTTCACAGAAAAATCATATTAATTATGTCGACAGAGCTATAAAAGGAATGTTGCCCTGAATATCTTCAGATATGACAGCTGTTTCATTGAGAAATTAAGCCAGACAGACACAATGTGATGTACATTTTGTTATTTTCATGTGGGTTCCTTCACTCTTCCAAAAAAATTAGGTTCATGAGCCCCTTGGGGAATGAGTTTGAGTTCAGATCAGATGTCTATTTATATATTTGAGTCCTGAAGCCCATTTGATGGACTGTTCTGTTGCTTCCAAAGTAGTCAGTCACTTCCCCACCAATTAGAGAATTTGTCCGAAGCAAAAGTAAAAGTGTGGCGTACGACATTTGACTGCACACCATCTAGAATCACACTCTCATTTGGTGTTGGCAGTTTTACTTGTATTTCAATTGTAAACTACACTTCAGAGTTCAGGCTAGTGAAAACGTTTCAGTGGAAAAAATTTGCACACAACTACGTGCAGTTTGTGATTCTGTTGTTCCCAAGCAAGGCTATGAGGACAAAGATGCACAAGCATGGGGGGCACTGCAGACAATGTGTGAAAGTTTCCAGGAGCTCAGGGGTGGACAGCGGCTGCTAATTCTCCCGTGCTGGCAGTGAGCTATGTGGGAGGGCTTTGTGTGAGGTCCCTGTGGGGTCTCTGAGAAGTCTCCATAAAGGATGCTGAGAACTTCATATGAAGTCTCTGTGCGAGGCCTCTGAGTCTCTCTGGAAGTCTCCAAGGAAGTATGTGTGTGAGGTTTCTCTCTCGGGTATGTGTGAGTGTCCTTGTGAGATGTCTGCTGAATTGTGGGGGGTGGGGGGCAGTTGTTTCGCTGAGGTCTCTGCAGGTCTGAGTGGGCTTCCCTTTGTTTGACCTCACAGCACCATATAAGAGGACCTGGTGGCAGGGGAAAGGGAAGGGGCTTGGTCCATGCACCCCTTGCTGTTCTTTCAGGGTCTTCTCTCCATCTCCGTGCACTTACCTAGCACAAACGGTAGGGTTCAGCAGCGGGGAGTCCGGTGTCCAGCTCTTCACTCTCTCTAGGAACACACCCAAGCTACCTGCTACCCAAGAGGCCCCAGATCCAGGCTCTGCAGATCCAGAATCTGATTTTTTACTGCCACAGTCACTCCAGAGGCTGCCTTGGCACAATCAGGACTCCAGAAACAACATCATGCTGCTGTACCAGCAGTCTCTGGGGCCTATGTCCACTTCCCTCCTCCACCACTGGTGTCAGTCCCCACCCACCCCACACACACACTTGGTGTCCTGACTGAGGCATGGAGGTCAAGGCTCAGTGGATGTCTTCCTCGCCATCCTTTACTGTTTAGTTCAGTAAACAGTAAACCCTGGCCCACCAGGGGTGTTCTTTTAAGCACATGAGAATTTACTCTAGCGGATCAACTAATCATATTTTGGGGGGCCCTCCTGCCTTCTTCTATAATCTGGTGCCCAGGAAATAAAACCCTGTGTTAGAAGCACAGAGGAAACACTGACCACTATTGAATTGGTTTCCCTTATCAAGACAGGTGATGTCTAATCTCCGTGCACATCCTGATTTCCCAGGAGTCTCTAGGGGAAGGGAAGGCTGCTCCCAGTTGTGACTTTCTTTGCAGCACTCAGTCCTTAGAAGCCACTCTCTCCGGAGAACATTCCTAGAGCACGTGCACGCGTGTGTGTGTGTGTGTGTGTGCGTGTGTGTGAAGATCACCAGCCTGGGGTCATGTTTCCTGAGAACATTCCTAGAGTGTGCGCGTGAGTGTGTGTGTGAAAACCACCAGCCTGGGATCATGTTTCCTGAGAACATTCCTAGAGCGTGTGTGTGTGTGTGTGCGTGTGTGTGTGTGTGTGTGTGTGTGTGTGTGTGTGTGAAGACCACCAGCCTGGGGTCATGTTTGCTGAGAACATTCCTAGAGCATGTATGTGTGTGTGTGCGCACGCGTGTGTGTGCATGTGAAGACCACCAGCCTGGGGTCATGTTTCGTGAGAACATTCCTAGAGCGCGGATGCGTGTGTGTATGCATGTGTGAAGCCCAAAAGCCTGGGGTCATGTTTCCTGAGTCCTGGCACCCTGTTATTGACTCATCCCCACTCTACCCCACCCTGGCTATCAACTCATCCTTCCCCCAGTCAGGAGATGGAAATCAAGTAAAATAACAGTTTGTCGCCCCACTAAAGATAGTATTGAGAAAGTAACCTTCCCTGCTTGAAAGCTGTGCCTTTGCTATCCAACCCAGTGCTCTCTGTAGGAGATAAAGTTCTGCTGTGGGGGCAGCTAGCTAAAGCTGGGGTGAAGCACCTGGCCGATTCCCCTTTGTAAGCCTGTGATAGCTCCGCTTGTGTCTTGCATCATTTCTGGGGATCCTCATGCTCTTTGGCCCCCTTTGCTACGTCCAACGCTTCATATTCTTCTTCACTGTATCCTTCCCTACCCTGTGTCCATGGTGCCTAACCATTAGTGGTTATTACACAGACGCTCATCCTGTACCACTCAGCCTAAGCTGTTGCTCCTTCTCCGGGTTTATATACAGAGGAAGGCATGTGAGCTGTGAACCGGATTTTCCCTTGGTTCAGTGGGTGAGCAGAGTCCCCCGCTGGCAGCCTCCCTAGCAGTTCCCACCCACATGTGTCAGACCTGGGACTTCCATCCTGGAGGTTACCCTAGGCTGGGAGAGAGGCAAAGGTAGCAAAATATGTCATTTCACATTTTGTGACAGGTGTATTGAGGCGGAACCTCCATGCCAACCTTGGCAGCCTTCATCAAATGCACATGTGGGACTTAGACAGGCCGCCACATGTCTCATGCCTGCTTGGTACCATGAGACGCTACTTTGGTCTAAACCTCTTCTGGACCCTCGATGGAATTTCTTGGCTGGATTGCGCCTCTCAAAACCTATCAACTGCAGCCACATAACGTTGAAGACAAAGTAATGGCACCAGGGAACATTCTTCACTGTGTAGGGACCTTCTGAGGTTTTCACAGTAGGGGTGTTACCATAAATCATAAGAGGTGCAAAATGAAGAACTTGGGATGGAAGTGGGTGGGAAACACTGCTGAAAACCTCCTCCAGAGCCCTGCCCTTTGAGAAGTCAGAGCTAGCACTCAGAGAAGGAGACGCAGTATCTAACATAGTTAAAGGTATATTATGCCAACCTCGTCAATGAACTCATGTGGGGTTAATTGAAGGGCAGGGAGATCAATGGCTCTGTGAGCCTAGCCTTTCTGGTCTCTTGCTCTCTGATAGTGCCACCAGGGTGGATATGCATTTGTTAGGTCCCTAAAGCAGCTGGAAAGACTCATTTCCTGGGAGATCCCTGAGGAGAAGCCGCATGGACCTACCCTGTTGCAGCCCTGGTTTCTGCAGCAGCCTCATGGAGAACCTGCCAGCGCATGGACTACAATTTCCTCCTGCAGTCATTGTCTCCCCGTGTGTTTTTGGATTGTGAGGAGGACTTTGTAGATTGGTGTCAGACACATGGGATACTATTGGACTGGTGGTCTTAGATTGAACTGGGTTGGGATGCTTTTCAATGTTCACTTAACCTTTATATAAAACTCATAAAATATGAGTGTATGAATTTTGTTTCTCTAGTCTACACAGACTAACACACATGACACCCCCTCTAGATCCCGCCATGCAGCACAGAAGTCACACTTTAATGTAGGAGGGGGAAAATCTCTATTATGGAACAATGAATATCATGGCTGAGAGAAGCCATTAGCCTGTGCAGAACAGGCTAAAGTGGCTGGCATGGATACTTTCCTACTAATCAGAGCAGAAGAAGCGTCTTCTAATTTGCCAGATAAGACATATTCTCGAAGACAGTGACGTGGGCAGTGGTAAGGGTAACTGGAGTAAGCCCACCTCCTCCGCCTCTGCTGCTGCAAGCTGACTGGGCACACAAACACCCTGGGGGGCAATGCCTGAGTGTGGCTTCTGATATTGAATCCCCTGAACGGACAGAAATTTGTGAATACATCCCTGATACAGGTGCTCGTGGTGGGAAGGCTCTGGCAGTCAGGTATCACCTGGTGGAGGCAGGGTCTCACACTTGCCACTCTCCTGTGTTCTACAAAGAAAGGAGCCCTGCAGCTGGAGGAACATCCATTAACTGAGGCCTGCGCTTCTTTTCGTGGACATAACGTTGACGCAAGATACTCCTGATGACAGCCTGGTGTCCCCTCTAGGACTTGGCCAACATCTGTCGTGAGCACCTGAGCCTCCGTGACCTTGTTAGGAGACACTGGTTGTCTTTGAAGGGGCCCAAGGCTGTGACCACAGGGTAATACGGGCTTTCCTTTTTGCAAAGGATCACCGTGTCCTGTAGATTTTTTGCTGGAGCAAATCCACTGGACAAAGTGCTTCCTCCATTTTTTGCTGTGGCCCTCAGCAGGAAGCTGTCCCTTCTCTGGTGGGAGCTGTGAGGACTTGATCTCAAGGCACTCAGCCAATGCCTTGTCTTGCACAGGCTGGCTTAACCCACAGACTTGGGAGATGCCTCTTCCCGCTAATCCTTTTCCATGCTCTTCTGGATTGGGCCATTTATGAGTCTCCCTCTTGTCAGTGGCAACAGCATCCTTCCTTCTCCTTGTCGAGGGGTCCTGAAGGTTGGGGCTTTTGAGCTTCTGCTGCCCCATGTAACTTGCTCTAGCCACCACGAAGCCACTTGGCCCTTGACATATTGGCTTATCCCCAGTGAACAAATGCTGGGGGCGGCAATGGACCACCTGAGAAGGCAAAACATTGGTGGCAGTGAGCACATCAGTGGTGCAGTCCTGAAGGAGCCCGTCAACAGGACAGCATGGAGAACCATCCTCTGCCTCTACCTCCACCTGGAGCTTAATCTCACTGCACACTCGTGCTGTAAGGCTTGGCTTTTCAGGAACTGGAGCACACTTTCCAGGTAGCAGGAAACTTTTACTACATCCTAGAGCCTCGAAGCACCCCCGGTCCACATCATTGGTTTGAGATTTTGCCAGCACACTGGTTTTGAAAGTGTCTCTATCGTCTAGCTCTATTGAAGAGGACTTCTTGACCACCACCAACCCTGTCTCTTTGGCTCTTGAAGATGGACATTCAGAGTTCACTTCCAATCTGGGGCCTCCTGGGGCACAACTAGCACCCTCTTTCCTTGACCCCTTGCTGGTCAGTACTGGATTTGAGGTTTGCTCTAGGCTCTCTCTCTGGACACTTTCATTCTGGAAGGTTCTGCCAAGGATACTGGGCATGAAGGCTGGAAACGGCTGCCTGAGGGCCAATGAGCATCCACTGTCATTATCAAGTGGGGGGTAGGCTGGGGTTCCCTGAACAGGCTCCTCTGTAGGGGAGCAATCAGGAAAAGGACTCTCCAGGGTAGGGCTTGATTTCTTTGTGGTCACTCTCTCTCCCCAGTCTGCCTGACAGGGTTCTCCCAGGACCTTGACAGCCTCAGTTACTAGGTTAGTTCAATACTTAGGGGTGGCTAAGCAGGTGGACTTTGGAAAGGACATTGCGTTGTCTTTTCTTGTCCTACAGAGGTTTGTGGGCTCAAGGACTTTGAGGGGCATGCACCACCTCTGCCTCATTTGGAGCCTTACGATATGCGAGTCCAGCACCTGTTGAGTGCCCGGGCTGAGAAAGGAAAGGCTCTGCGTTGTGTTCAGATCTTCCAGCTCTCCCCAGGAGGCCACATTGACAACATGTGGGTGGGTCAGGGAAATAGACAAAGCGTGCGTGGTCGCAAGACATGAACGGCAAACAATGCCAGGGATCTGATCCTTTCTAATCTGCTCCACCTTCCTGCACATGTGGACATTCAGGGTGTTTTCCAGTAGGATTTTATTTGGACCCCTTAGGGTGTAAGTTCCTGCGTTAATCCCCTTGTGTATCCTCAAATCACTTAACTCCTTTGAGTCGGCTCCCGGAGTTCCTTTTGGGCAGTAGTTTCCTGATCCACAGAGAGATAGATTACATTTGGATATTTTCCTCAAGTAATTCCCTTGTCCATTGACTGAGTTGTTCCTCAGCTGGACACCGGCTCTGCAGCATGCAAGCGACGGTCCAGGGTGTGTGCATCTTCCTGGGGACACCGTCTTCATTACATTCTTCCCCTGCTTGTCTCCAGGTGTTGAGCAGGAGCATTCGGGCTGCTTCATATCCAGACAAGTCCCTGGCCATTTTTCCTGAGGCTGCTTTAGTGTCAGAGACTCAAGAGTCCCATTGCCGAGGGGCCCCTGCAATTGAGGGAAGTTCTCTTGGCGGTGGAGCTCCGATTGCTTCAAGCAGCCAGGAAGCTTGGGGTCTGTCTTTGGGGTCTGGACCTTCTGATTGTCCTGGGGATGAGTGGGTTTGCGAAGACAAAAAGCTTCCTGGGGTCGTGGCATCATAAAGGGTAAAGAACTCTCACTTTCCTGTTGTTTCTTTAAAAAATGGCTTTCCAGCTGTTGAAGTGAATTTGGAATGCGTGATTGGGACTTAGTGTGGACGGTAAGACAGGATTCATCACAGGGACTCTTGTGAGGAGGAGGAAAAGGTACTGCAAGTGGGCCACGGGGCTGTGGACTGGGCGGAGTCAGGACTGTAGCAGGCGGTGGGGCCTGGGCTTGGCATGCAGTTGGAAGTAAAAGTTGGAATCGGCCTTCAGTGTAGGGCAAGGAGTGACGTTGCAACAAGAGTGGGTACTCTTTAGCTTGCATTTGAGCTGGTAAGGCATTAGGAATTTCATTAAATAAGACAGTGGGAAACTCTAGGGTGGATCCAGAGACCCTGAGAGCAGCTGCCAGAGACTCGCTGTGCAGAAAAGGTAGACCCCAGAAAAACTCACTGAATTTTTGTGGAAAATGCTTCTGAGGGCTGGGTATCTGCTCTGCTTTGATGCTGGCATTCCAGAAGGGCTGGGGAGGTGCAGTGATCTGCTCCCCATCGAGTGCCTTCAACATGTTTAAGGCCTGCAGATGGTATTCTGATACACCCTTTCCTTTTTCTTCCCAAATATTCCATTTCTCTGCCTTTGTGATTTCTATTTCCAGCAGCTTGTGGACATTGGGGTTGAGCAAGGTGGGCCTCCCTACTTCCCCCTGCCTCTTTGTGGGTCCTTCCCGAAAGGTGTCTTCTTGGGGGTGCCAGGTAGAGTGCTCTTTCAGAGACCCAAAGTATTCCAAGGAGGGAAGCTGTAAGTTCTTGGCAGCTGCCCAACACTGGGGTGGGGAGGCAGTAGGGAGGCCTGTGGGATCCTGACTTGTGATGGCTGCCATGGCAGGTGTGGAGCAGCGGTTGTGTGGAGATGGGCTCTGCCTGGGCCTTGCCAACAAGTCATTCTGAGAATGAGTCCCTGTGGGGTGCGGGGCTGGTGAGTCCCAGAGAGTGCTTGGAGGCTGCAGGTAGGCCTTTGAATCCGGGGGTTTGGCACTGGGTGAGGGAAGAGCCAGTGGTGTGGGTGAAAGACTGTCAGGTTCATGGGAATGTGCGCAGTCTGGTGATTGACTCAAGGCGGGTAAGACATGAGAAGTTGAGATGCACATCTGGGCCCATGGAAGGGTGGAGTTCTGAGACCTAGGTGTCCGGAATGGATGAGCCGCAGAACCGTGTGGGGCGCGCGTACCGACGTGGACTTCAGCCGTACCTCTATTTCGCCAGCTACCAGAGAGGGCTTGAGCTTTCTGTTGACCAAAGCTGCCAGTGTCAAGTGGGTTTCCCAAGTGGCTGCAGGAGACAGAAGGACCAGATTACAGCCAGGACTGAAGGGGCAAGAGACCTAGCAGGCTAGCAAGGGTCGGTGCAAGCTCAGCCCCTCCCCAAGCCTTGATGGCCTGCTCTTCCTGCCCCACCCCACTGCCCGGGACTCCTGTCATTCTCTGCCCATCCCTGAAAGTGTCCCCCAAACCAGCGCATCCCAGCTGCTCTGCAGCCCGAGGCCACACAGGCACCCTGGTTGGAAGATGCACCCCGCGGTGAAGCAGGAAGGTTACTTACTTCTGCCTAAGACGCAAACGCAGGTTCTGAGCGCCATATAGTTCTTGCAGGAAGCTTCGGAAAACTGGAAATCAAGAGAACCGTTATGGTGCAGCCCTCCCAGAGGACCGAAAGGAATGTCACACGGGCTGTGCACTTAGGACGTTGGACTCTCCAGAGCTCAAGGTCAAATGATAGCTTACTCCCACGGGCAGGAGGTGCTTTGGCATTTCAAGGAGCATCGGTTTCCAATATTGTCTGTGGGGTCTCAGTGAGCAATCTGAACCTTGGCAAAGTTACACAGCTTATCGCAGTTACCCCTCAATGTTCCACCTCCAAATCCACCAGAATCTGCTCCTGACACCCCCACTGCCCCCTACTGGGTCCTACCTTGGCCAGCCTTCATCCCATCCTAGGCCCCTCCTGTACATCTGGGAAATATCTGGGTTCTGTTTCCATCCACAGTATCCTTTTGTTCAGGATTATTACCTGAGAGAGACGGGCTGTTGCCACTGGCATCCTGCAGAGGAGGGGACAGGAGAGCTTACAGAGCTTGGTTGAATGGGCAGAACCTTACCTTTCAGAGCGTCACCTTTGTCCCTTGACCTGCTGCTTCTCCTTGTCTCCACCTGAGGCTGGGGCACAAGAGAGGAAGTCAGGCTGGAATCCAATCCTGCATCTGTTCTTTGTGACAAACTGCAGGCATTTACTGGTGATTAGAAGAATGACAATCTCCATGGAATGACTAAAGCCCAGAAACCAGCTTCTGTGTGAGACCTAGAGTGCATTTCTTCCGTCAGCCTTCCTCTGCTCACGGAGAGCACACACTCTCAGCTCTCAGTGTTCTGGTGGGCAAGATTTTGATTATGGAGGCTGAAGCTCTGGGCCAGCCCTTGACCACTTCCTCCCCGGGGTCAGCCATGCTTTCTCAATTAGCCCAGACAGAAAAGGAGCCTTGGCCCAGAGACTGGAGCTCAAGGAAAGAGACTGAGGACCCAGTGATGAGAGCTGCCCTTTGAAATGTCTAGTCATCTAGTCCTTAGCCACTGCGTCACTATATTGGGGATTTTTACCTATTGCCCTCTATAACAACTAGAGATGGGAGGTCTGAGATCTTCAAAGAGAAATATTTTTGAATGCTCATCTTACTGGCAAATGATTTACATATCATACGAGTCAATAGTTCAGTCGTTCAATCAGATCAAGGGCAATGGTACAATCAATGATTACCATATCCATTTTAGAACAACACCCCCCCCCCTCCATGGTTAAATTGCCTTCAAAAGGAGTTGTGTAATCACAGTCAGGTCTAAAGCTCTCTGTCCCCTCTGGCCTCCTTCATTTTTTCGTCTTGAAATCAATCCCCCTTCACTCCCTAGCTTCCCGATGGGGAAGTTCTCCACACTGCTGATCTCACAATCCCTCCCTCTGCCATGAGATCTCTCCACCTGCAACTCTGTCAACCCTTGTGTCCATGATCATGATGCATCCACGCCTCCTGTGCTTCACAAACAGGGAAAGCCAACAGAAATAATGAAAATCAACATAAGCCGGCAAGGATAAAATGATACCAATGCAGTGAACAAAGTCCTAACAGTGAGTAAGGACGCACCAGCCCTCATCAATATTCCAAAGCCAGGGCTGATGGTCTCTTCTTTCTTGAGATTTCCCCTATCAGGAAATTAATTACGAAAGGAAAAATTTATAAAACAAGGAAAAATCAATCTCTCCTATGGCTGGGTTGAGAATTTCTTACCTTTATCCTTTTCCTGGGTGGTCGCACAGGTGGAGTATTTGGAAGGAAGGGGAGGACCAGGAAGAAGCAACCCACTCCATACAGGATGCCCAAGGTCAAAACAGTGAACCAGGTGGGGTATTGGTAGGTCAGCCAGGAAGCACTTTTCTGTTCCAGCAGAAAGAGAATCTCCTCCATCTTCTGGATACAGCGGTTGCACTCAGGCAACTGAGCACTCTGAGTCCCCTCTGGCTTCAAACCCACTTGCATCACAAACCTGGGCCCACATCACTAAAGGGTCACAGTGGGGTGGGAGGTGACAGCAGGACAACACATAATCCCTCCCTCTACCCTCCAGCTCATCACATCCCTCCCCTGCTCTGGTCTTCTCTCTCCCACTGCCTGCTCTGGGCCTCCAAAGTCACCAGCTGCACCTGATGGAATGGAATCTTAGTGCAAGTTCTTATTCATTCCACCTCCCACCTAGGTATTACCTGCTTCCTTGGCAAGTTGCCTGAATTATGACCAATTTCATAGGCTTAGAATATCTGAAGTTGTCTCTGTCCTCAATGAAAACCTTCTCAAGTCATGGTTTTACTTTGTCTTATCCAAGATAGAGAACTTAGGTTTATGTAACATTTATTTAGCTTTATGAATGTTGGATGAAAAGCTTGGAATTTGACTTCTATGACCAGGAGAGTTATTCAAGAGCTGAGGTATATCTCTCCCAGGAGAGAGATCTAACAAATTTTCTGCCAGATGGTACATTTGGGGAGACAAGGAACACTTAAGCATTAATCATTCTTAACAGTGTCCCCTGCAAATCTTCCTTGTGTGTGACTACTGCCCATTTAGGGCTTGCTCTGGGAACACTTGATGGGGTAATAAGCCTTGCAACAATTCAGGCTCAAAGGGCAAGCATCTGGCTGAGCAAAATAAAGAGATAATATGGATTGAGTTGTGTCCTTACCACTACCACTTGAGATATTCCCCCAAAATTCGTTGGAACCCTAACACTGAAGGCTATAATCTGATTTGGTTATGTGAGGGCTCTCTCTGGGAGAAATGTACCTCTGTCCTTGGCTTCACACAAGAACCAATTGACGCAGAAACCTAGTTTGTGATCCAAGTGACTTTATAAAGGATAGAAGAGGCAAATATGCTCGTGGGGGGTGGGGGCGGACTGGACAGCCCACGCGCGCTGTGTTGCATGACAGCTGGTGGGAGGCCCCCACCCATACCCTGTTGGTAGGCATGGCTGACGGTACTGTTTGACCCCATTGACTGAATTAAGCCCACCTGGTCTAGATGGGGGCCCGCCCAGGTTGACCTGCTTCCTGTCACAAGGACCTAAATGTGTGCATCTTTCCAGCCTGAAGCAGCTTTCAACTGTCTGTGATGGGGAGGAGGTTTGGCATGCACAGCGACCACCCTCAGTTCTGCCTCTACTTACCTAACAGGTACACGGCATTTCTTTTCTGTTTTTTAAAACAACAACAAAAAAATCATTTGTAATCTTTCTATTCCAGCGGTGCTAGGAGCAAGGCAGAGGCAAAACCCAAGAACAGGGTTCTTCTCTGTTGAAGCGCGATAAACTCACGGGGAAGCAAACAAGCATCTTCATCCACGTGAAGTGAATCTGTGAATCAGCAGCTCCCAACTGACCAAAGCACGCACAGAGCAGCCCAGCATCAAGGTCCGTTTCTGTGCACTGCTCCCACTGTGAGGAAGAGCTTCATGTGCATTAAAAGGGAACTTTTGTAATATTTGAATTTTGAATAGTGGTTTTTGTCAGAAACTGGAAAAAATCTCAAAGCCTGAAGAAACTCCTTTCTAGTACTGAACATTCAAGGGAGCCTGTAGAAGCCTGAAATGATTGCTAGGTGACCACCTGGATCTGCTTGTTGAGTGAAAGTGGCAGAATAGCAGCAATAGAGCAGCGGGTTCATTCTGACCACTGACACTCGTGGACCTGGTTTACAGGCAGTAGAGAAGAAGATGAGAGCAGGTTGACTCGTTTGAAGTCCATGACCTACTCTGAGGGGACTAGAGTTGTGGAGAATTGGTGATGGGGCCAAGGCCTAAAGGCAATGCGACCAATGGACACTGAGGTGAGGCCAAGAGAGGGAGCCCACATTGACTTGACCCGAACCCGACCAGATGAAGAGAAGAATGTTGAGCCTGTGCACTGGTATATACTGCTGCAGACTGTATAGATGAACTGTCCTGCTTTGACTTTCTTGTGGATGTGGACTTCACAAGGTTCCAACTGGCATGAAGACTCTTTATATTGAAGAATATGATTGTCTCCTCAGAGCACTGGGTTGATGGAAGTAGGCAGTAGAGAAACTGGATAGCCAAAATGGGCCAGATAAAGGCGTGAAGTGGCTAGCTTACAAGATTTCATAGATACTGGAATATATTCATAGAATTATAGGATTAATATGTGGGTGTACCTTACCTGCAATTGTTAAGCATAGGATATTTTTGTTTCATCACTTACAGAATATTATGTTTAAAGGAGGGTGGCACGGAGTGAAATGTATGCATTTTCATATTATACTGTTAGATACTGATATGATTCTATTATTGTTTTGAAATTATATACGGCTAAAGAATTTTGTGAAAATGTCAAATGAACAAGGGGTGGTCTGTTGTAGTTATACAATCTGGTGTCAATTTGGGACTTGAGAGGATTAAGAGTGAAGGGGTAGACTCTAGTCTCTCTATTGGGTTATGGCCAATGAGGCCTCTTTGTGGGCCTGGCCTTCCCGTCAGGGTTCTGGGAAATCTGGTATTTCCTCCTTGGAGGCAGGAGACTATCTTTCTGCTCATTCCCTGAGAGATGTCCTACTAACAAGACACATGGCACCACACTGATAGAACCCATGCCCTGGGAACTGGAGGAGCCACATGGAGACCCTGCCAAAGCTGAGATGCTTCTACCACCACTGGATGCAGAAGACTTTGCAACTACTGACCTGTGATCTTCCTGCATTTGGGGTCATTGAAGGTGTTTCATGAGTCTGAAGAGAACATTATAGATTGATATCAGACATGGGCTAATATTGGACTTATGGACTTGATCTTGGTTGGGCTGGAATGCTTTCTCAATATACAACTGTTCTTGTATATAAAGGTCTTTCCTATACACATCTGAGTGTGGATTTGTTTCTCTAGTCTACCTGGACTAACACTCATGGATCCCTTTCAGGACTGTAAGTTCTGTTCCCCTGACTGCTGCAAAGTATGTGACAGAGAAGAAAAGGGAGAAGAGTGAACTGTACCCATTTATTGAGGTAAGAAAAGTGATGAAGGAGCATGGCCGGTTCCCCAAACTTCATGAGTGGAAAAATGGGCTCTTGGCACAAAATGACATTCAATCTTCACCAAGAGATTCAGGGCTAAATTGCTGCCCTATCTCTGACCTCAGCTTTTGTTTTATTTTAATTCTCATATAATTCACATATATCATTCAATACTTCAGTCATATTAAGATTTTTGTAATCCTCACCACAATCAGGTTTACATCATTTCCTTCTTTTATATTCATTTTTGTTAGCCCCCCCCTCACTCCCCCAAATCTTCCCTGCCTGTCCCTAGGTGATTGTTAATTCTGTTAGTGTCTCTCTGGATTTACCTCTCCTGGATTTCATATGTATTAAAAAAAATACAAAACAAAATCAAGAAACAAGTAGAAAAGAAAAACTAACAATGATAAAAGAGAGAAAAACCTCAATCGAACAGAAAGTGAAAAATACTAAAAACTGGAACCAAATTAAAATTAGTCTGAAGAGATCAAATGATCAGGTGTTACATTTGAACTTAACTGTATCTGTTCATGTCCATGGACTGTGGTCAGAGGGAATTCACCCCGCATGTGCATTTGAGTCCTTTTGCAAACTGGGTGTTCCGAACTTAAGCTCTGATTCTTGTTCATACCTGCAGATTGAGATTCTATTATTTATCACCCTGGCATCACACTGGCTGTGCTGCTTGTTCTGGGCGGACTTAGTTGATATCTCACTTAGATGGCTGCTTATTTTCAGAAAAAAAGGTTTAAGTACAAGGCCCTGTTCTTTGTGACAGATGTGCACCATCTGATTTCAGGGTTTTTTTACACCCTATGCTTTCCAGTCAAATATTCACTTGAGGTAATTCAAAACACTCACTTGGCTCGATGACGCCAGAATAGCTCCCCTCCATGCAGTTCCATGGAGCTCAGCATAGTTAGGGCACAGAGATGAAAAGACGATTGAACCATGTACTGAACGTTCAGGTTTTTCCCTGCTTTTGAAAATCTGTTTGCGCTTGTAGAGTAAATGTTTTGTACTTTTTAAGAGTGTAAAAAAAATAGATGGAGGGATTCAGAGAAAATGGCGACCAGATAGGACCCATCTATCTGGAGCTCCTGCTGCCAGACCAGAAAAATAGGAAATTAGGTGAAGGAAACGGGGAGGTGGAGTTCTGAAATTAGAACTAGGGTAACAGGGTTTCTCCTGAACCCCTTCTTTTGTGGGATTTCCACTCACAAAGCAAACCAAGAATGCTTTAAAGCACTATAATTTTGACGAAGTGGCAGGTGCCAGATATGCCCTTGCCTGGAGCAGGGATCCCTGCAGGTGGACGCCCTGAGAGGGGGCAGAATCTCAGACACGAGGGGAACCCCACACTGAGCTCTCCATGTGGTTGGATGCCTTGAGCTCACGGTCAGGGGTTGGTGGTGGGTAGCCATAATTTAGAGTAGAAGAAAAAATATATTATTACCTTAGGAAGATCATGGTGTGGGAGAAAAAGGCAGAAAGTCGGGAGTCCAGGGAGCAAATTTAGTTCCAATTGGCCGACTAGTAAACAACCCCCCTGATAAGCTGCATCTCCCCCTCTGGGGGTCAGCTTGACAGCCACCAAATCTGAGCACATCACAAGTAGAATTTTTTTTAAGGGTGAAACATAAATGATTGGTTTAAAACTCAAACCCAAGTCTGGTTGCTCAGCTCCAAGCACCACATAGGGGAGTCCCTTAACATAAATCAGCATAAGAAGCAACCTAGCTAAGGAATGCCAGAACTCAGCCACAGGGCCTGGCAGCTTTTACCATAACAAAGACCCGCTGTAGCAGTGTCAGCCTTAAACAGCACTGAGCTGTAGCCCAGAGACTGTGGGAGACAATTTCATTCTAGCTGGCCAGAGGGATAAAAAAGAAAATCCTCTGATCTAGGAAGCATCAGCAGTCTAGATAGGACAACAAGCTTCCCTCTCAGTGATTCTACACATAGCTGGGGAGGCCCTGCCGGTCTTGGAGCCCTAGACGGGGCTGAGGGAGCCCCCCAGTGCCCCCTCCCAGCCCCTGCTGCAGTGCTACATGCAGCACAAGGCAGGTACTCCAGCACCCAAGTGACCCCTGGCCACGGGCGCGATCTTGCTTTTGAAGTAATCTCACACAGCATCTGTGGAACCCTACATCAGGGATGGGAAAGTCCATTAACGCATGCCCAGGAGAGCCAGCATAGGAAAGCTGGATTTTCCTGCCCGTGGGCTCCGATGGATGTTGCACCTGGAGCAGCCCACCTGGGCCAGATGATTGCAGTTCAGCCAATGGGATTGACCTGGGGTCCTTCACCAGCCTCCCCGGGAACCCTTGAAAAGGCAGGAACCAGAAGGGAGAGGGGTGGTCTGGTCGTCTTCCTGGGAGGAGAGAGATCCTTGCATGACCTGAGGCAGTCTCTGCCAGGCCCCATGGTCAAAGGAATCCTATGGGTGCCTTGTAAAACCTGAAGCTTCTTTTAACTCTCATTAAATTCACTTGGATCATGAGCCCGGCTTTCCGCATGAAATTTTTCTCGCGGGGAGCCAAGGACTGGGGTTGGAATTTAGGCCAGAGAGAGAGACCTTACAAGTCCATGACCCCATGACCTTGAGGAAGAGTTGGAATTCCTCTGGCCTCAAGGACAGGTGATCAAGTATCATTACCTCCTTACCCACTGCTCTACTTATTCTCACTTTATTCACTAGCCCTTCTAACTTTTCCACCGCACTCAGTTTCAACGTGCTCAGGTTGGTGTTGGGCTTTTATTTACTCGCTTTCTTCTTTATCCCTCTTTTTTCCCCTTTTCCCCTCTTTTTCCTCTTCTCTCCCACTCTCTCCTCTCATATGCCACTAAAGGCTTCCAGGTCACTTCCCTCCGCTTAGGGCAAATCAACCCAAATAGCAGGAGGCACTCCAGCCTGCCCTGTGTGGGAGTGCTGTACACCACACAAGGCACCTGGGACAAACACCTACAGTGCGCTGCACCGTTGAAGAAACCTCCGTCATGCCTCTAAGGTGATCTCGTCAACTAGGGCAATTCTGCCCAGCACCACTGGGTCCCGGCATTAAAAGGGCACACTGACCTGCCATGTTGGAGCAGTGTCTAAACCCCTCTGGCCCCTCATCCAAGCAATCAGGGATCAGCTACTACTTTATACTTTATTTCCTCCTTCTCTCTCTCCTTGCTCTTTACCATCACAGCCAACCTTAGTGAACTCAGTTGGATTTATTTCCTTCTTTCTCTTTATTCTCTTTTTCTTTCTTTCCTCTTTCTGTCTTTGCTTTCTTCACCTCTCTCTTAGCTTGTACGATTCTCTCTGCTCCCTCTCATTGCTTGCACATACCACTGCTGGTTTCCAGAGCCCTACACTCTGCCTAGGGCAACCCTGTCCTCCTAGTGGGCAGCCTGACCCCTAAGACAGTACTGCACACAGGACGAGTCAGAGCTACACACAGCATAACACAGGGTCAGTTATTTCTTTAACCATTTAAAAAATACTCTCTCCTCCTCCTTCCTTTTCTCTTCTCTCTTTTTCCTTTTATTGGGCTCTTCTTACAGGTTTTCTGCTTTTCTCCGCTCCATCTAGCTCTTCTCTACTTCCTACCACAGCCTCCACAGATTTGGTTCTCCTTTTTAGTTGTTTTCTTTTCTTTTCTTTTTTTTTTTACTGTTGTCACCTTTGTTTACTCTGTGCATTTTAGTTGTGTGTGGGTGAGTGGTTGTCAGTCTGGTTGGCATTATTGCCCCAGTCTGTGTCTTCCTCTTTCTCTCTTTTTCCTCTCCTTTCACTCTCTTTCCCATCACAAGACAATAGCTGTCTCCAGACCACTCCCCTCTGCCTAGGGCAAACCTGAAGGCCCAACTGAGGGAGCTCCCACCCCCCACTTATTGGTGTGGCAAGCAGCTGGGGAATTCACGCTGGTCCTCTCCCACACACCAGGCCACAGGTTGTTCTCCCCTATAAAAAGTGGGGGCATCCCCAGCCTAAATCCTGAGGTCCTACAAGTGACTGGGGGAAACGCCTGACCACCACTTGTGAGGCTCCACGCTACTGTGGGAACATCCACCCAATCTCCAAGGCGATCTCTCTGTACATCCCCTTGTCTAGCCAGATTTGTAAAGTAGAATTTGGATCATGATAGTGGGGGGAGGAAGCATTTAGGAACTAGAGGAAACATGTTTCATTGTTGCTACCCTGCACCCTGACTGGCTTATCTCCTCCCCACATCCCTTCAGGAAGGGGTGTCCAGTTACCTACCAATGGGCTTTGAGTCTCCACTCTGCACTCACCCTCATTTACAATGACATGATTTTTGTGTTCTTTGATGCTTGATATCTGATCCCTTCAACAGTTCATGGTCACACAGGCTGGTGTGCTTCCTCCATGTGGGCTTTGTTGCTTCTGAGCTAGATGGCCGCTTCTTTATTTTCAAGCCTGTAAGATCCCAGATGCTATAACTTTTGATAGCCAGGCACCATCAGCTTTCTTCACCACATTTGCTAGTGCACACATTTTTCTTCAACCATCATGTTGGAAAGGTGTTCATCATGGAATGCCAATTTAATATAACGTCTTCTTGCATTGAGTAAGTATTTGGCAATGTCCATCTACTGCCTTAATACTAAGTCTATAAATATATGCACGTTGATCTATTTACGAACCCTCCTGTATAAATATATTTACATATGTACATGCCAGTATGTAGACCTCTAGAAATACCCTTTGTCACCTAGTTCTTTCCTCTATTTACTTTTACTTTCCTCTTGTCCGACTATCATGCTCAGCTTTCACTTGGGTTTGAGTAATTTCTCTTGGTTACATTGCCCTTGCTGAATACCTACCAGGCTTCTCACACCCTCCTTGCGACGGATTTTGGATTACTTGTTGCTCCCCTGTCGCTGGATTGGTCAGCATCACCTCCTTACCCCCTCCTCTCTCTCTCCCATGTCCCCGGGAACCATTGGTCCTGTTGTTTTCTCCTCCAGACTATTCTTCCAGCCTATCTTATCTAGATAGATCTGTTGAGATAATAATATGCACCAAAAATCAAACCATAGCAAGATAGGCGATGGGTGAGAACACTGTGATGACAAAAAAAAACAACAGAAAACCAATGATCAATAAAAGAGTAAATTAATTAAAAGACAAAAAAATTTTTTAAGAAAGAAAAACCTGTAAATAGATCAAGGTCTGATTTTTTTTTTCTATAGGTGTGTCCTTCAGTCAGGTCTGATGGCGTATCATGCTCTGGCCCCAGAGTCTGTCCTTTGTACTCCCTCAGGGACTACCCGCTCTGCTCCCATGGTTGCTCTGCTGCATGCTTTTAGTGATTTACCTCCGTGTTGGAGGGCCAGTCGGGTCAGTCCCAACACAGAGTCTCCGGTATTGTCCCCATAGGGCTCTGGGCCAGCAAGGGATGGCATGTCTCATAGTGGGATCAGCCATATGGTCCACTCTGTACATTGGCTGTTCAGAGTGCCAAAATCATCCTCCAAGCCTGGTGGACCAGTGTGTGCTCCACTCTCTTCCTCCCCCTTCATTTGCCCCTGTGTGCTCTGATCAGACATGTCCATCTCCCCTAGCTACAAGTTCAGTGCCGTCTTCTAAAGTAAATTCTTCTGGGGGGAGGGGCAGTTGTCCACGTAGCTGGTATGGAGGCTGGACCATCCACTTTTCATTTAGGATCAAAAGCATCTAGCTTTTAGCATTAGGTGCTATTGAGTCAGTTCCAACTCAAGGCAGAATGAACCACTGCGCAGTCCTACACCATCTTCAAAACTGTTGTTATACTTGAACCTAACATTTCAGCCTTTTCCAGGGACTGGCATCTCCTGATAACATATCCAAAGCATGTGAAGTCTCCCCGTGCTTGCTTCTAAGGACCTTTCAGACTGTTCTTCTGACACAAATCTGTTCATTCTTCCAGCACTCAATGGTATTTTTAATATTCTTGGCTAGTGTCATCTTGATGGGTTGAAACACTATCTCGCTCTAGTGTTGATGTACATTTTTCTGATGCCTAATTATACTGAGTATCTTTTAAGGTAATCATTTAATTTTTATGGCATTTTGAAAAGATGTCAATGAGGTCTATTTAATTTGTGTTCAGATGGAAACACATATCTCAAACTAAATATGTGACAGTAGAATAAGAATCCATTTTATCCTAAATACTTGAGATATTTATACAGCCTACTCAAGTTTTTATCAACATAGATAAGGTGGCGGTGGTGGTGGTGGTGGTGGTGGTGGTGGTGGTGGTGGTGGTGGTGGTGGTTTTTAAGAGTTAATCTCTAAATAGGGGGCTGTAGTACTGAGCACTGAATCTCCTTTGCTTGATTAATTTTTATGTTAGGGAAGTAATACAAGGATTCCATCAAATGACCCATCAGTTTGAGGAAAAAGCATATCAGAATTGATGGTCAAAGCCTATATGGCTTTATGGTTTAGTCTCTAGGGGTATGTAATGCTCTTGTGAAAATAGTATTCCTCATGATAATAACGAGGAACTGGTGGGCCTCCAGGGCTGGGAGCTGAACTGAGGGGCAGTTCTACCCTGTCTAATAGGGTCACTATGAGTTGGCAAAGAATCGATGGCTGTCAGTTTGGTTTGTTTGACTTGAGTACTGGCATTCAGTGTGTTTATCGAAATCAATAAATTACAAGCATTTAGATGTCTATTTTTTACATATAAAATTTAAATCCCCCAAGCCTCTGAAAACTGCGAAGATTTCACAGCACTAGGTTGGTACTCTCCCATCCAAGAATCAGTGAAACTGGCAGGGTGTGAGGCATTCAGGCTCCCTCAGTTCCTCCTACTGCCTTCCCTGACCCTGGTCACTTGCTTCTATTACCTCTCTTGGACCTTACATGCATTTGAATTAGAACACCATAGAGTACAGTGCTCTACATGTGCAGCAGCTCTAACCATGTCACTCTCTGTCTCTATGAAGCCTCTTCCAACAAAATTCAAATGCGATTGTATGTGCACACATAAACACACGCATGCACCAGAGCACCCTTCTTAACAGAGAGTCAGGAGGGTCTCTTATTTGCTGTCCTCACTTTGGACACAAGTCCCTTGATGATGAGTAGGAGAAAAGGAACATCAGGTAGTGGGGGAAACCCTAAGGAGGAACAGAGGAGAGCTTTAACTAAGAATAATGCTACTAGGGGAATGATGGCATGTGAGGAAAATTAGATACTTCCAGACTGTCAGATTTTTCCATACAGCAAAATTAACTTTTCTAGTTTTGTCTAAAACTGGCCCCAGGAAATTTCAAATAGCACATCTCAGATTATCTAACCTACAAAGGAGTAGCCGGCCTTCCACCCACCCCCACCCCACCCCCGCCAAAAAACCAAGCGGTACAAAGCTCCACTGGGTACACATTTCAAAATATACATTCTCCTGTTTGGGCAGGCATCTGGCAACTTGCTCTGAGCTAGTGCACCCACACTTTTTTCCCAAGGTCATTGCTGGTGACAAGACCTTGTGCTCTTCTCACAAGCCAGAATGCAAACATAAATCAAGTCAGTGTAAGACGCCATCATCACCTCACTCAAATACACCTCGTCAAGTGAACTCAAACTTCAAGAAGATGCTCATTTGTTTGGTTTTGTTGATGTGAGGGTGATAGTGCATTTGGAGTTTAGTCATTGCACTAGGTCAGACTGTTAATCAAGCTTCCTATATAGAGGTTCTGAAGATATTGTGTAAGAAGGTCTGAGTTGTCTGGCTAGACCAGAGCTTGCACACTGCTATTGACTAGAAGTTCCGACACACAGAATCCAGGACAGATAAACCCCTCAGGACCAATACTAAGAGTAGCAACACCACGAGGGAAGGTAGGGGGGAGAAGCAGAAGAAAGGGGAAACCAATCTCAATGATGGACATACAGCCCCACTCCACCACCCAGGGGAACAAACAGCAGAAGTTTGGGTGAAGGGATACAGCAGAGGCGTAAAATATAAAAATAAAAAGTATGTATAAAGTATCAGTGGTTCACGTGGGTGGGAGGAGGGGAAAAAAGGAGCTCAAGGAGAAAGAACATGTTTGGAAATGATGATAGCAATGTATGTACAAATGTGCTTCATACAAATTGGTGTATGAATTGTTACAAGAGCTGTAAGATCCCCCAATAAAATGATTTATTTAAAATAAAAAGGACTGATTAGTGGTAGACAGGGGACTGGTTTTGCCACCATGACAGTGCACCTGCTCACACAAAAAAAACAGCATGCCTCTATCGCCCGATCTGATCCCAGCACACCGAGGCAAAATACTAAGGGTGTACAACAGAACAGGAAGGGGAACAGAGCAACGAAGTCCCCAGGGAATACCAAAAATAGACTTTGGGGCCAGGGCTAGCTGACCCATCATACTCTATGAGAAAACACTCCTAAAGGCCAACAAACAGTCCTTGAACTAACTAAAAGCTTTTCTTTCTTGTGTTTTGTTTTGCTTTTTGTCATTGGCTTGTTGGTGGTGGTGTTGTTCTTTTGTTTCATTTTGTTGCTTGGGTTTGCTCTGTCTCGTTTTTGTGCATGCTATGATTTCCACAGGTCTGTCTAAATGAGATAGGCTGGATGAACAATCTGGAGGAGAAAACAATGGGACTGACAGCTGGGGGAGGGAGATGGGAAAGGGGGGTGTAGGGAAAAAGGAAGTGCTGTTAACAAACCCAGGGACAAGGGAACACCAAGTGATCCAAATAGTTGGTGAGGAGGGTGTAGGAGGCTTGGTAGAGTGTAACCAAGAGTAATGTAACCTAGAGGAATTACTGAAACACAAATGAAGGCTGAACATGAGAGTGGGACAATCAGAAAGTAAAAGGAAATCAAGGAAAGAGGTAGGAAGCAAAGGGCATTTATAGAGGTCTAAATAAAGGCATGTGCATATGTAAATATATTTATGTATAACGATGGGGAAATAGATCTATATGCATATATTTATAGGTTTAGTATTAAGGTAACAGATGTACATTGGGCCTCCATTCAAGTACTCCCTCAATGCAAAAATACTTTGTTGTATTAAAGTGGCATTGCGTGATGCTCACCTCCCCAACACAATTGCTGGAGGCAAATGGGTGCATAAGCAAATGTGGTGACTGAAGTTGATGGTGGTCGGCTATCAAAAGTTATACATTCTGGGGTCTTAAAAGCTTGAAGTTAAACAAGTGGTCATGTAGCTGAGAAGCAACAAAGCCCACATGAAAGAAGCACACCAGCATGTGTGATCACGAGGTGTCGGAAGAATCAGGTATCAGACATCATCGGAACAAAAAAATCATATCTTTGTGAATACGGGGGAGTGTGGAGTGAAAACCCAAAGCTCATTTGTAGATAATTGGACATCCCCTTACAGAAGGGTAGCAGGGAGGAGAGGAGCCAGTCAGGGTGCACTGTAGCAACAATGAAACATACAACTTTCCTCTAGCTCCTAAATGCTTCTTCCCCCACAACTAAAATGATCCCCATTCTACCTTACAAATCTAGCTAGACCTGAGGATGTACACTGGTACAGATAGGAACTGGAAACACAGGGAATCCAGGGCGGATGATCCCTTCAGGACCAGTGGTGAGAGTGGCGATACGAGGAGGGTAGAGGGAGGGAGGAATGGAAAGGGGAAACCGATTACAAGGATCTACATATAACCATCTCCCTGGGGGACAGACAACAGAAAAGTGGCTGAAGGGAGATATTGTATAGTGTAAGATAAGACAAAATAATAATTTAGAAATTATTCAGGGTTCATGAGGGATGGGGAATAATTATCAGCTGATGCTAGCAGATTAAGTGGAGAGCAAATGTTTTCAGAATGATGAGGGCAATGAATGTACAAATATGATGTATGTATCAATTGTGATAAGAGTTGTATGAGGCCCCAAAAATTGATTATAAAAAAAGAGAAAAGAAATAACAGTATGAAAACATCCCCCCAAAAAGCATGCCTCTCTTGTCCCTCATATCCTAATCACCTGAACTCACTCCATGTGACTTCTTTCTGTTTCCATGAATGAAGGACAGTGGTTTGACAACACAGAAAAGGGGGGGGGGGAACAAGGGTGTCACCCAAACTGCTGAGTTTGAAAAATGTTTCCAAGAATGTAATCACAGATTAGACAAATGTGTGAAGTGTAATGGAGAGTACTATGAAGGGGATAAAAAATTTAAATGCATAGTTTTGAAAAAAATTGTAGTTTTTGTCGGGTTCCCCCTAGTATTTTCCAATTTCATAGCAACTCAAGCCATCACCATACATCAAACTGACAGAGAAGGGGTGGGTTTTGTGTGTAGGTGGTGTTGGTTATTGCACAGGGGCAAGGGACTTCTGGTGGCATAGTACCTTATGCCTTGGGTGTCAACTGTAATGTCAGCAGTGGGGAACCACCAGTCAGTCCTCAGAAGAAAAGGATGAGGCGTTCTACTCCCATAGAGTTAGCCTTTGGGAAACCCACAGAGATAGTTCTGCTCTGATCTCATAGAGTCGCTATGGCTCAGCATCGACTCCATCGAAGTGAGCTGACAAACTAAAGGCAGGAGATCTGAAAGAGGATGCGGAGACGTTGTCTCAGGTACTTTGGACATATTACTATGGTGGAACCAGTCCTGCAAGAAGGGCATCATTTTTGGCAGAGGGTTAGCAAACAAGAGGAAGACCCTTACTTAGGTGGATTGACACCGTGGCTGCGAGAATCGGCTCAAATACAGTAACAAGTGCGACGATGGCGCAGGACTGGGCTTTGTTTCTCTCTCTAGTGCACAGGCCCCTATGAATCCGAACTGACTCCAGGGCTCTACAATATCAACTACTACAACTCTGAAGTTCAAACCTACCCAGTGGCTTCCCAAAAGGGAGGTGTGGCCATGTGCCTCTGTAAAGATGACAGCTAGGGAGCCCCTGCGGGGCAGTTCTACTCTGTGGCACAGGGGCAGCCAGGAGTCGGAATGTGCTTCACAGCAAAGGGTGTGCTTTGTCTCAGTTTGTGCCTGCTGCTGTTTATGCTATGCACTGAGTTTAACATGTGACACTCAGGAGCGAATGAATGGAAACACACCCATGATGCTTCCATGATGCCAGATGCAAGCTGACACTGTTTCTGAGTTCTGGGCATATTATTTTTTCAGAGATAATTTCCTGTAGCGGTGACACACCGAGTCCTATTTCATGTAAAAGCATCAGCAGCAGAGGAAAGCACTGCACAGAGAGAAGACTATGACACGTAACAGGCTTTCCATAGAGGAACAAAAGGGTGGATGTCTTGGGCTGCACTCTTTTCTTGTATACAGACAGTAAACAAGCTGAACACATCTCACCTAAGCATAACATTACAACTACTTGAAGCCCAGCTCAGGCATCTGGACAAGAGGCAGCAAGGAAGGATGGGAGAGAGTTAATGGGCTGGGCGTCCCCAAAGGTGCAGAGTGGGAATCAAGGGAGGATCCAGGACGAGCCAAGGCTTCTGGCAGAAGTCTGAGAGGAGAGCAGCAGAAAGGAGCTGCTCTCTGGGTCCTCACAGATGTAGCCAGTGAGAGAGCAGCAGTGCTGCCCCCCTGGCGGTGCGCCGAAGACAGGGCCGCTTCCCCCAGGGCTGGAGAGCTCTGGGGAAAGACAAATCCTGTCACTTTGGATGCCAAGTAAGGGGGCACTGTGTGCCGGTGGTGTACCTATGTTGGCCAAAGCGCTGCCCACTGTGCATTTGCTTCCCACAAGCACAGTTATCCTTCCTCGTGCATCCAGGAAAGACAGTTCTAGAAAAACACAAGCAGTAAAATAAAACACTGCCAGGTCTCGAACCATCCTCACCATTGTTACTATGCCCACTGATATAGCCACTGGTTCGAGCTGTTTTATTGCCCGTCCTCCACTTTTTGCCAAGCATCATGTCCTTCATGGACTTGATGTCCCTTCAGGGACTGGTCTCTCCTGACAGCACGTCCAAAGATATCAAATGAAGTCCAGCCATCCTTTGTCCCCATGTTCTCTTGGCAGTCCTTGTACTTTTATTGCTCAGTGTCTGATTATTTGGGACCAGGCCTTATTGCTGCCCCTTCCTCACCTTGGCCCCCAATCCCGACCCCAAGCCCTGCACATCCACTGTGTGAAACCTCCTGTTCCTGTAACCATCCCTGTGCTTTTGTGTGGGGGGTCTAGCTGGGTTCCCCTGGCAATTCGCCAGCTGCCCTTGGGAAAGTTCATGGAGTCGGCTAATTAGTAGAAAAGCCAAACGTCCAGCTGAGATTGGTTTACTCCCTAGCACCCTTGGGCAGGAGCACAGCCCCACTCCCGGTCCCAGGTAGCCAACGACCACACCTAGGTTCTCCGGACTTGGCAGCTGTAACATGTGGCCTGGGCTTCCCCTTCATTTCCTGCTCCTTTCTGGCTTGCTGTCTGACTTTTCTTTGCGGAATTAAAGCTGCAAATTGACAGGATCCCATAAACACTCTAAAGCCACAAAAAAACACCAAATGCCCACCCAAACATGTGAAACTTCCAAAAATCATCCTTAGAAGATTCCTAAACCCTAAACATTCCTAAACTCCATATATGCCCTGAAAACACCATGAAAGCCCTAAGAAAACCTAAAATGCTGGGGGAAAAAACACATATAATATGAAAAATACCCTAAAATCCCTAAGGAACTCTGTAACATCACTAAAAACACCATATTGTGCTGAAAAATACCTATACACTCTAAAAAAGCACCCCTAAATCCCTTAAACACTCCCTAAAATCTTTTTTTTTAATTTTTTATGAAACTGGCGGGAGGGAGTTGATGTTAACAGGGGAGGATGGATTCAGCAAAGGAGAGTGAGAATGGTGGAACAACATGAAGAACCGTAATCAAGCTCACGGAGCTGCACATGGAGAAACTTACAGTGGAACTGATCCACGTTCTGCTGTCTAGTCTCAAAAAGCAGTAAGTAACAAAACACAAATGAACAAAAAGTCCATTTCTTAAAAGTCAAATTAACTGGCCATAAATCCCCCAAGACCTCTCAATAATGCTCATTGAAGTATCACCCAAGTCCTTTATGCAATGTTCATCCACAGTGAAGGAACAAAAAAGACTGTCTCATTACCATCATACTGCATGTTTTCCAATGTGATTCCTACTCGCCACTCACTCATGCTGCTCTGTCAGCAAATCATTTTACACAAATTTTACTAAACATGACATATTGGAAAAAATAAACCACACAACACAGGATTTTCTTTCTTTTAAAAATTATTTAATATGTACAAGGGGTACAAAAAAACCTACCCGGGATTATTTTTTCAAAACTATGTATCGAAATTTTTCAGCCTTCTCACCTTCAAAGTACTCTCCATTATACTGAATACATTTGTCAAATCTGCAATTGCATTCTTGGAAATATTTTTCAAACTCATTCACATGGATGGGTGATGGGTCCTCCCTCGATTTTCTTTCACCTTTCGATGTCATCAAATCGCTGTCCTTTCATGTCCCTCTTCATTCTCAGGAACAAAAAGAAGTTGCAAGGTGCGAGGTCAGGTGAATAAGGTATGTGGTCCAAGAAAGGCATGCTGTTGATTGCCAAAAACTGGCACACTGAGGTGGCTGCGTGAGCAGGTACAGTCATGGTGGCAAAACCATTCACCCGTCTGCCACAAATCAGGCCTTTTTTGTCACACACTGTTATGCAGTTTTTTCAGAAGCTCTAATTAGAAAGCTTGATTACCAGTCTGATTTGGTGGAACAAACTCCAAATGCACTAAGAGTTGATGGATGTCCAGAATGAGGTTTGTCATCATTCAACATTTCACCTTTTTAAAAAAATCATTTTACTGGGGTCTCATATAACTCTTATCACAATCCATCATACATCAATTGTATAAAGCATATTTGTACATTCATTACCCTGATCATTCTCAAAACATTTGCTCTCCACATAAGCCCCTGGCATCAGCTCCCCATTCCCACACCGCCCATGAACCCTTGATAATTTATAATTATTTTGTCATATCTTACACTGTCCGACGTCTCCCTTCACCCACTTTTCTGTTGTCCATCCCCCAAGGAGGAGATTATATGTAGATCCCTGTAATGGGTTCCTCCTTTCTACCCCACCTTCCCTCTACCCTCTTGGTATCGCCACTTTCACCACTGGTGCTGAAGGGATCATCTGTCCTGGATTCCCTGTGTTTCCAGTTCCTATCTGTACCAGTGTACATCCTCTGGTCTAGCCAGATTTGTAAGGCAGAATTGGGATCATGCATGATGGTGGGGGGTAGGGGGGGAGCATTTAGGAAATAGAGGAAAGTTGTATGTTTCATTGTTGCTACACTGCACCCTGACTGGCTCATCTCCTCCCTGTGACCCTTCCGTAAGGGGATGTCCAGTTCCCTACAGATGGGCTTTGGGTCCCCAATCTGCACTTCCTTTCTTTCTCAGTGATAGCAGCAATGTCTCATAACCATGGGGAAATGTGGTTCAGAAACTTCAGAAGCAAGCATCCACCAGTAGGTGACTGACCAGCAGTATTGACTTGGGCAAAGAGAAGGTGACATGGAAGGGTAAGGAGAAGAATGCGTGCAGAGGGCAGGTTGGCAGCTGAGCCTAAGTCCAGTAGAAACAACAGCAGAATGGCCTGTTCCTGGAAGGGCCACAGGAGATGGTGCGACTTCATGTAGCCCCCACTTACATGTGTAACAGCAGCAATTGCCTGAACACGTGGTCTCCCCAGGGAGGAGCCTTTGTGTGGTGTTAAGATGCTGTTACTGTCTGTTGTACTGTGGTGGCCTGCATTTGGCTGTAATGGTGGAAATTTTGCAGCCAGTAGTTCAAATGCCTGCTGGGTCACTCACTGCAGATAGACTTCAGCAGTTTCCAGACAGAGAGACTAGGGAGGAGGACCTGGTCTTCCACTTCTGAAAGAACTGGCCAGTGTGAACCTTGTGAATGGCAGAACACTATACCTGAACATGAGAACCGCAGGCTATAAGGCATGATGGATTGACACAGTGGCTGCAGCAATGTGCTCAAATATATGATAGTGCTGGCCTGGAAAATAGTTCATCGTCCATTAAAAAAAAATCATTATATAGGGGCTCATACAACTTTTGTTGTTGTTTTTCCCTAAGGGA
Source organism: Tenrec ecaudatus (assembly GCF_050624435.1). Taxonomy (NCBI): domain Eukaryota; kingdom Metazoa; phylum Chordata; class Mammalia; order Afrosoricida; family Tenrecidae; genus Tenrec; species Tenrec ecaudatus. The sequence continues at coordinate 1,899 of NW_027459217.1, read as the reverse complement.
GAGCAGTGTATTGGTACACTGAGAGGTATATAGATCAATGGATTCGAACAGAAAAGCTACACATATATTCACCAGTCAACAGGAAACAAGCCTTCGAAAAAGGACACAGAAATATCCAAAGGGACAAATTCTGCTTGCTCAACAAATGGTGTTGGACAAACTGAGATACCGTATGTAGAAAAATGAAGCAAGCCCCAAACCTTCCCCCATGCACAGAAATTAACTGAAGAGGGGTTAAAACCTGAAAGTAAACCTCCGGGCTATCATAATCAATTTTTCGATGACCTCATCGGTCAGAAATCATTGTAGGAACGCCAAAGCGTTCTTGTGTTCAACGTCTACATACATAGCAGGTGCTCCAGTAAAGGGGAATCTTGGTGGAGCTGGCTCATCCATTCCTGAAGAGAGTAGAGCACCACGTTGGCCCATCACAGAGCTCAGGTGTAGAATCTTCCTCACTGTCATCCTTTATCTCAGCAGTGTCAGTGTTGGATTATGAATTTCCCAAAGAACCAGTATCGCTCAATTCTGTGCACAATGCTGACTCACTCTCGCTGTTATTTCACTGGTCTAAAAACCCATTTAGGTTAAAATGACACTTTTTTGATGCCATGATCTAAAATTTTTAGTGAGAAAATGTTCCTAATGACATTACTTGGGTTTTCCTCTAATCCTGATGCCATGTTCTTTTTCACATAGACCAGCTTCTTGTATAAATTGCTCAGCATACAGATGGAATAAGAACAGTGAAAGGATACAACCCTGATGCACACCTTTTCTGATTTTAAACCATGCAGTATCACCTTGTCCTGTTCACAGTCTCACCTGGTTCTATCTCTTGGCCTTTGTATAAGCTCCATATGAGTACAATGAAGTGTTGTGCAATGCCCATTCTTTTCCATGGTATCCCCAAGATCCACCTCCTTCCACTCGTGGTTTCCAGAACGTGGGGTTGGGACAAAGCCTGGATAGTCTCATGGCAAGACCAGATCAGGAATGGAGCTGAGCCGGGAGCAGCTTTATTTGCTTGCTCCAGGGAAAGTCTGCCAATGTGACTAAGCCTCAGGGGCTTTCTACAAATGATAAAGGTGAATCCCTCTCTCGTTACCCACTGATCATCTCTGAGCCTCTTGCTCTCATATCCCTTGCACAGACCTCTACCATTAGATGGACAATTCGGTAACGTTTGAACACTTTTCTGATGCTGAGCCTGGGGAGCAACTAATAGCTGAGTAAATATTGATTGAAAGATGGTGAGTGGAAGAAAATAGCTTTGCCAGGTCCAGGTTGTGATGGAGATGAGAGTGTTACCAAATCCTGCTGTCCCCATGGTGGGTTTGCTGTATTGTGCCCAGTCCTGAAAGTCTGAGCCAGGGGTTTTAACGTGGCCCCTTTCAAAACATATAGGTGGAATTCTTGGACCATGAGCTGTCCATAAAGTGTGGCTTTACCAAGGAGATGTCCGCCCTGGAACGAAACAACCCAAGAACCTAGATCTTTGTGAAGGTGTTGGTAAGGGATGCCGCGGAAATCATAAACTTGACTGAAAGCAAAGGAAACTTTGCCTTCATGTGTCTGCAGCTGGACGAAGTGGTGCTGGAGCACACCCTCCTTTGCGATTCTTCTTGTTCTTTTTATGAGCTGCTCCCTGTCCTGTGCAGTCCCGTAAATCTGGAAACTCTTTGCTGGTGGGGGCAATTGTTATATCCTCCCCCCAGATCCAGATGTCTTGTCCATGGTCAGTGCGCAATCCTTGTTAGCCAGAGGAGTGGGGCATCTAAAGGCAGGCAGGGGTCACATACTTTTTTTCTACACTTTCTAGAAAGACCAGAGCTAAACATCTTGCAGCCCTTTTCATGTCCTCTTTCTTTTCTGTATTTATTTTCCATGAAAGAGGAG